>NW_026935125.1:510000-643108 GCF_032062105.1 Saccostrea cuccullata | reverse complement strand
ATAGCTTGATGATGATGAAGTAATAGAAGATATAAGGGATGGTGCGATCGCACAATGGAACTAAAGCTAAAAGTTAACGATAGCGATAATATAACAATACGATGGTCATGAATCGGTGATACTATGGCCCAGAAGGATATTTACGGCATTGTTGTTCCATCGTTGGTTCCTCATCGCAGCACGATTCTCTCATCGCTCCATCGACTCAATATTCAACCAGTAAAATACCGATAGTTCACTACGTTGCCCTATCCGTCCGGATTCTAAAGCTTATGTACCAATAACATCAAAATGCGATGATGCAATGACGACTGTACACAAGTATGATTGTCAAGGCTTGATATTGCTTCGCTGTCCTCTGCACATTATCTTCGCGATAGGTCAGGGGCTAAGAAGGCCAAATATGCATGTAAATCTCGTGCAGCTGTCTATGTGTTCGACATCAATGGGTATAGGGACTATTGAAACTGACATGGGAGGTCTCGTGTAATTTAAATCTATTGATTGATTGAATATTATTTAACGCCGAGTCGGCAATTTTTCAGCCATATTTCGGCGGATTTTTGTTATATCTAAATTTACAGTTTTTATTCGACAATGATATAGGAATATAAGAAATCAATGTCTAATTAGAAGAGGATATTAGGGACATCAACGATAGGTAAAAACATGGAACAATTATTCTACAGTTTCCAACTATAGTTGATGCATATTTTCAGATACTTTGGCCAAGCAAGAACTAGGATCAAGGAGTGAAAAAACAAGTCACGGATACAAAATAAGACATATTTTTCATGAGGGATTTCATTTAAGAAAAACATTTGTGAATACTGCAGTTGCATCGCAGAAATTTTGTTAACCACAAACCCGAAGAATAACTAATTCCCAAGATTGTCTGGAATAAAAATAACATAAAATCCACAAAGATAGAAAACACAACAATTATTAAGATGTGTTTGTGAGACATTAATGGCGTCGTATGGGAGCTTTTAAAAAGGTTAAAGTTTTTTTTTGAAAGGCAAGCCAAACTCCATGGTCAAGGAAAAAATAAATATCAGAAAATTGTTACCCAAAGAAAGGACTTGTGTAAGTGAATATACCTGGGAAATATGGTAGCCCGAGCACCAATCAGTTACAAGTTATAGCCAAAGTTATCATTTTTAAAATTATTTTTTAATTGTATACCAATCTCCAAAGTCAAGGCCAAAAGGGTCAAATTAAAGATATTATCATAAGAAATAAGTCTTTGAAATATTAAAGCCCTAGACCAATTTTTCAAATGATTACCAAGTTTTTAAAAAAGTAAGTCAGCTTCAGATTTCAAGGTCAAACAGTCAAAATTGTTGGTATACAGAGGAAGGTATTGTCACACGAAATACAAGGTCTGAGAGATATGAAGGCCTTTGTACTCACTGTTCAAAATTTATGGTCAAGGTTAAATTTTTTCCTTACTGGGTCAAACTCAAAGGTTATAGCAGTTTCGTTTAAGGTCATCATTTCGTAAGTTCTATGGTCGATAAAATGACCTTGTCATCAGATAAAATATATCATTAATTCAAATGCTAACTTACTTTTTTCATACTGATTGTTAAGCCATTATTTACTCACTTGGTACCCCACGGTTTTTTTCCGTTTTGTTTTTCTAACATGACAAGGAGCACACGGCGGATGTGATCGGTCGGCAGTGGATGCTCAATCCTCCATGGCACCTGATCCCACCTCTGATGTTTTAGAGGTCCGTGTTTGCTCTGCTCCTATTTTGTAATGTTTAATGGACTTTTGAGCTCGAATACTGTTCGTATCTCCACAAATTTTATTGATGGCTTAGTCTATGGTTCATTGCAGATATTATAATGCAATGCGTTGTGTGTATATATAATTTATTAATTTTACCTTTTCCAATTTTTTTAAACACGTGTCTGATACAAAATATGTATTAACCATGATTAAAAATAAGATGATTAAATGCCAGAATAGGGAAATAAATAAATGATATATAAAGTATAATCATTTCTGTGAAATACATGAATATCTTGCTCACGTGTTTTAGATGCATGTGTATTTTTGTAATTTTTTCTTTGAAATTGTATTGTTTATGTTTGCATTGAATTCATAAAAGAAACAGGAAAAACATGACGGTTTGCAGCGTTTGAACACAGAAGAACGTGGTAGCAGATAGGACAACTTGTGATATGCTGTCTACAAGGTGTTTCTTTGGAGATGTTTGGTTATGCTTGATTAAAAATAAAACAATTCAAAATATGTTATTTTACTTGTTAAAAGAACTTTTCCTTGACAAAGGAATGTAAAAAATAAACCTGACAACTTATAGACACCACATGTTTATTACCAGATCGTGCAATAAAATCATGAGCATTGTATCTAAATATTCGACTGCAGTCGGCAAAACGGCAACATCCATGAGGCATGTGTACTTGCAGAAAAAAAAATCCTTAGTACTGTTACCGAACGGTTCAACCTCAGCTCTTTAGTCCTTGACACCGGTAAAACGCGGTCCATGTTCTCGCCGCTGTGAAATCGCGGGAATAAACTGTTTAATGTCTAGTAATAACGAGTTTCGGAAATGACTGGCACAGGAATTGTATCGATGACTTTGAGGCCAATTAAGTTTATATCATCCAAGATGATTGTAGACAAACTCTCATTTATACTGTGCAGTATATGATTAAATAATAATGAAGGAGTGAACGGAAGTCTATCATATATGTCTCAGACAAATGCCAAAACCGGGCTACACCAGATGATAATTAAAAGTTGTAGAACGATTAAAAGATGTCTGTTTAGCAAGGCAATAATTCTGAGACGGAATGAAATTGCGTGATTTCATTTAATAAGTACATTTTATTGATGTACACTTTATTTCCTCCTGATTTTTAATTAACGGTTTGATCGAGATCACAAAAAGGTTAATATCATCACACGTTACATGTAGCAAAATCTAATTATACAGATAATTTCAATGGGAGGGGGGCTGTTTGTTGAAACTTTCTCGATACTAAATATTTTGAATGTTACTTACTGTACAATTAAATTAAACATTCGTGAATAAACACTTTTTTGAATGTCACTTGTACAATAAAAAGAAAATATTCATGAATAAACACTTGAAAAGCTTAACATTGTTTTAAGATTTTCTGCATTTTTCTGGTAACATTAAGAATAATTAACATAGATTTATGCAAGTCTAATCACGATGTACGAGCAAGAATTTCAACTGACGTTTTTCTGATATCTTGTTTCTAAGTTATTGGTATCCCTGGTCCTGCGTACCAACATAAATATAGTTTGTTACCGTTCTCTTGTCAACTTGAAATACCGAGGAAAAGTAAAACAAAAATCTTCCAAGTTCCGAAGGGACCATTAAGAGATATATCTATTGGGATATTTAATGCTTCGGCAAAAGCGTTTTTATTGTAGCAAGAAGTTATCTTTTTCCAGGAATTCCCCATTGTCATATAAAAGCGCTCTTCTACAAAAATACCCACTTTCTATCGAAGATCTACATGGCTAGATCGTCTCGATCTATCGGGTCGGTGATTTCTTTGACAATTTTTTTTTTAATTCTTCAAAACAGTTCACGTCTTGATTATAATAAAATGGTAATATTTCATCAAAATTTGATCAACAAGAGTTTTTTTATCTACAAAAAAGGCAATTTTCCGGAAATGAAATAGGTTCTAGAATCTAAAGGAAATTGCATCATTTCTGAATCAAATAGTATAATGATTTTACAAGTGGTCATTTAATTTCTTGAGAACATTTGGAATTTTGCGTAATAACTGATAAACAGATATCTTTATAAAAATCATTAGCATATTTATTGATTGTGACAACAAAGGACCAAAAACACCAGACTTATATGTATGTCAAAGATACGGCCTTATTTATTTACTTTCTTTCAATTTTCAAAAGTTTTCCCCCAACACGCGTTCTCCTCAAATTGAGTTGCAAAGATTTAAATTAAATATTTGTAAGGAAAAAACAGAGAATTTGTTAAAGATGCTTCTTTTGAAGTTTCGTCATCAGATCCTAGGCCTTTTTATACTTATCTCAATATTTTAGGCCAAGATCTGCATATTTCTTAATTAAATAAGCTACATTATTTATGTTCTTATGTTTCTATAACCTAGACGTTTTCTTTGATTCAAGATAACCTTTCAGCGACCTCTTATTCAACCATTTCGCCTGTCATAAACTCTTAAAGATTACCATGTCATCAAATCATGCTTTATAGATTAAGTAAAGAAAGTATCATTTTCATAAAAAGAAAAACAAGGAAATCAAATAAACTTCTCTTTCTTCCTGAGTTTAATTTTATTATGTATGTTAATTTCTCCAAGCAATACGCACGCCGTTCTTCATAGTATACAATTTTGTTTCTTTAAATCATTAGGCCTATGTAATGTGAAGCGGTCACCCATCCAAGGGTTAAACAGGCTCGCTGTTGCTTAACTGCCTGAAATAGAGGGAGACTCTACCGCATCACGAAAAGCTAGCAGTACAAGTTCCCTATATACTGTCCGCTACACACACACCCGCTCAGGGAAGCTTCGACCCGAAGTTTAGCATGAGTTCTCTCTGAGTGTCTGAGCCTCTTCAGTACAGGCAACCAATGCCGTTCCCGGACACGAAGTCCGTACCTGGACACAAAGTCCTAGCCTTAGAGATTCCTGAAGCAGGTTGGAACTTCTTCAGTTACGGCAACCCCTGCCGTCCAAAAACACGAAGTCTGTAAATGGACACTTAAGTCCTAGCTCTGAGACTTCCTGAAGCAGGACAACAGACACCAGAGTCACTACGCTGCCACCAATTTTGTAATGGGAAGCGGTCACCCATCCAAGGGTTAAACAGGCTCGCCGTTGCTTAACTTGCTTGAAATAGAAGAAGACTTTACCACATGACCAGAAAAGCTGGTTAAACAGGCTCGCCGTTGCTTAACTTGCTTGAAATAGAAGAAGACTTTACCACATGACCAGAAAAGCTTGCTCACTTGCGAGGCAGTATAAGTTCGCTATATACTGTCCGCTATAATTACATCAATACTTTTAACTAAATTAGATATACTGTATTCTAGGATGAAAACACAAGGGGAACCAAATAAAAATTGATGTTTATGACTTGTTTTCTGTTTCTATTCTAAAAAACGGGCTCGTGTTTCAATTGGCAATAGTCAACCGGGCCAAGAAAGATTAGTAAATGTGTTCAGGATTCCGCGCCTTCTTCTTGTTAAATTCGAGGTCGCTCGTAAATATATTCCAAAGGAAATAAGCATTTTAAAAAATATTTTTAAAATAACGAAATTCCTCTCGAAGTTTGGTAAAAGGCAATAAAACAAATTGTAAGACTTATAGTGTACTATATTTATAAAGAAACAGTTCACTTAGGGAAGACATAAAATATTTTAAAAATTATTTTAAAAATAAGTTTTTTTCGATATAAATATTATTAAAGACATCATGAACTCAATAGTGTGTGTTCCATTTTTTAGAGACCAGACAAGGGTATAAAACATTAATTCTTCGTGGTTTCTGATGGCGTTAGCACCATTTATGTTACGCATTATGTCAAAATATGTACAACATAACAATTCTACCTCGTTTATATATATATTCCACGGCTAAATAAGATAACAAAGAACAAAAAGTTTAGCATTTTCTCTGAAATTCATCTGGGATTTAATCTAAAATGTTCCAATTTAGGAATTTTTTTTTTCAAGGCGCGGCATGAATGACAAATAATCAGAATTTAGTGATAGATTTTTGTGGCAGTCGATTCATGTGCAGAGGGATTTTAAACAGAGGTTTTATAAAACTCTAATTGAAGAAGGTATTATCCATTTCACATGCAATTCACACACAATGTTGTTCATAGAAATTGAAGTTAGCAACAGATTTAAAACAACACGTGTATCATTAATTAACTGGTATATTTTTTCAATGAATTTTATTTGAGGGGGATATAGAGGTTTCTTATATACCTATTCTCACTTTTTAAAAATTTCAATTTCATCTACTCCCACTTGCAAATTTAATAACAATAAATGTTCAGAAAATAATGAACAAAGAAGATGGGGGGATAAGGCGAACGAATTTTTATAAATTGCTAGAGTTCGAATCCCTCGATTATCATCTAGTATCATGATTTTAATAAAAGAATATATTTTCCCTATCTTTTTTGTCTAACTCAGAAGAGGTTTATCTCTCATAATTTTATACATTTCAATAATGAGAACTTAATTTAAATATTCAATTCACAAAATTAAGATGATTTCTTAATATCTGAAGCTATAAGCATTCTGCACGACTTGTTTCCCTATCTTCTTTATGAGCAATTTCATTCAAATATAATATGGATTTGAGAAAATAACAAAAGTTTAACAAAAAAAGGCACTTTAATATCTTTATTCTAGAACATAAAATAAAAAGATTCATCGTAAACAAAAAAAGCATTGAAATAGCTGGATTTTTATAATAAATAGATTAGATAACATGGGAAAACGATTTAATTCACTTTTTTTTCTTCTTTCAAATATGAGTAAAAAGTCTAATTTATAATTCTAAAAAGTAAACATGCCTGTCCTCTATTCCAACAGGTATTCATTAAATAATTGTTAATCATTGTTTACATAATAAATAATAATATGTCTTTTTCTAAAAAGTTCGTTCAGTAACTCTCAACTAAAGAATACGGTAACGTGTTTCATATTCCCACATGCATCTCATTAAAACAACTTTGAGATCTGCATGGTACGTTTTTAAATCAGAACCTGTGGAGGATTGACAATCTGAAGGTAAGCCAAAATTTTTGACTTTGTACACCCCTCCCCTTCTCACTTCCGATATTAGAACTCTTTTGAATTGAAAACAAATTTTGGTGCCACTAGTTTCAATATAATGGTACAAGGGCAATAATTCTAACGTTATCTGTTCAAAGTGCAAGAAGATGAATAGTTAAGTATAAAGCTCACATGTTATGTTTGTACATGTAAATTCGATAATTTGTCCAACAGGGACGTGGAACTACGGTGTTTAGAAGTCGAAGTGGCCTCAGTATAATGTAGTCACTGAGTCAACCGTGCTACATGTTGACATGTAACGTTAACGGGTCAACCGTCAAATGTCAAGTTCATTTTGTTAGATAAACAGATGAGGCGAAATGTAACTATTATAATTCGAACACTTTTAAAAAGAGATTTCCCATCTATATCCCTATAACCACGATAACATAACACATCTGTTTGATATTCTACTTTGGCTCCATGATGCATCCTCCCAAAAGGGAGGGGGTGATTTGAGTAAACTTGAATCTATAGGCCTACTGAGGGTACTTCCATAACGTCATATATCGATCTGATCACGTATTTGTTGTTCTTGAGAACAAGATTTTTTCCTTTACAATTATATGTACAACCAATTTCCTATAGTAGCCTCATGCACCTTTCTCTCACTGGTGTCAAGATTTGAATAAACTGGAATCCACAACTATCAGGGGATGTTTCAATATTAGATTGACTCATCATACATATCATATGTTGGTTGTTTCTGTGAAGAAATTTTTTCTCTATATTAGCCCCATATGCCCAAGTAGGTGTCATGATTTGAATAAATTTTAACCTGAACTCTGTAATGATCGAAACTTTCAAATAATTCATCTTTTTTACTCTTTTTTTTTTTTTTAAAGTTCTTGATAAGAATATGTTCAAAAGATATCATTGACTTTTCACTTATTCCTATTTATCCTTGAAAGAGAATGTGGCCTTTCTTTTGAAGAATCTTGAATCCTCTTCACCTAAGTATGCTTTCTATGAAGTTTGGTTAAAAATGGCCCAATTGTTTTTATGAAGAAATAAAAATGTGAAAAGTTGACAGATGATGGAGAGAAGCCAGACTCCCACAGCCTTCAAATAATTTTAATAATGATCTTGAAAATTAATAGGCAGCTCAGGATATTAAAGACAAAATCACAGATCATATTCAATATTCATACATTAAGCCAAATTTGACAGATTATTGGATAGTGTAAAATACTTATATTCACCATACTGAGAAAGGGTTTGATTTGATATTTAAAAATAGGGAGGGTTTTAGAAAAGGATGGCTATGGTTACACATACTTTTTTTTCTCTGCATGTTTACATCAAATGAAAAGATTTAGGAACTAGACCCAAAAGTGGTGTGTTTGAGAAATGTTGCTGATGTCCTCATAGCCTTCAATCCAATAGGTGAAGTTTTTCAAATGTAGATCAAAGCTAAGAGTTAAAAAATGTTGGTACCCTAAGAAAATTCCTCTCACAAGGAATAAGCTTGTGGGAGCTCTAGCACCAACCATTCAGAAAATAGAGGAAGGTTTAAATTAAATATGTTCAAAAGTAGGTCATACTCCAGGGTCAATGTTATTTAGATAAAAATATTTATTATATTATTGAATATTTTCCATCTCTCTGATTGGCCGAGATCCAACTATGTTAGAGAAATACTACGTTGTATTGACCTGCACGTGACGTTCCAGGTCAATACAAGGATTTATTTCCTCTACATTGATCTAAAAATAGATCGGGAAATTCCAAATTGATACAAATTGTTTTGGAAATCTATTTAAACGACTATCACTTTTTTTTCATGTGAACAAATCATAGGCGAATATATATTTTTGGGTGATGGTGGTAAGAGGGGATGCAGGGAACACCCCTCCCCCAACACTTTTACTGAACAACAATTTTTACTGTTTTCCCTGATAACAATTTTTACTGTTTTCCCTGATAATACTCCTTCCTTTGAAAATCTATACTATAAAAAAGACTGACATTATATTTTTTATTCATGGCAACTAAAATTGATTTTAAAAACTTCAAATTGATACGATTGGTAAGGCTTATTTACATTTTAATTCTGCTTCTCTTTTGTATTTGGCTAGAAGTTAATCAAATGCAAACAAGTAATGGACTTTATCATTTTATCAGTGAATCATATAATAAAACAATTATTGCTGTTTTTTGGTCAATACAATGATTTAGCCATCTTCGAAGTACAATATTCACCTCGCCCTCCGGGCTCGGTGAATATTGTACTCCTCAGATGGCTAAATCATTGTATTGACCTCAAAAAACAGCAATAATTGTATATGATACCATATGAAAGATTGTGACAAGAAATACTAATTATACTATATATAAGACATAAAGTGAAATATGGCAGCTCTAGTCAAAATAAGGGACAAGCTGATTAAAGTTTTTGCAAATGTAGGTCAAGGTCAAAGGTTAAGGTCAGGAGGTCAGATGGTTGATACCCAAAAGAAGATCTTGTAACAAAGAAAACACCTGACTGTGATATAAATCCTAGTAACAATCATTCAAGAACTATGACCTAGTTTAATATTTTCCAAATGTAGGACAAATGCCAAAGATTAAGGTCTAAAGGTAACAAATTTTAGTATCCAAAGAATGATCTTGCATTGGGGCTAAACATTTAGATGACCTCACTTTTGATCTCAGTCTCACTTTTCCACTTCATCTTGCTTTTGTGAAAGTGAGACTGAGATCAAAAGTGAGCTTGTCTACATTTTATGGCCTTGGGACATGGAGACTGGTCACATGAATTCCAAAGCAGTTACTGTTCAAAAATTATGATCAAGGTTAAAATTGATAAAATTTGCAAAATTATGCCAATTTCCAAGATTTTGGACAAAAAGCTGAAGAGGTCAAATATGTTGGTGCCAAAAATTCAG
The DNA here is from genome assembly GCF_032062105.1 of Saccostrea cuccullata. Taxonomy (NCBI): domain Eukaryota; kingdom Metazoa; phylum Mollusca; class Bivalvia; order Ostreida; family Ostreidae; genus Saccostrea; species Saccostrea cuccullata. The sequence goes on along the minus strand of NW_026935125.1, from coordinate 633,364 downwards.
TGAGTCAAATTGAACAAACAAATTCAAGGAATTGTGATCCCCCGCTTTTGGAGTCTTTGTGGGTGAGATGTCATTTTTTATAACATGCTTTTGGTGTCTTTGTCATTTATTTAGAAATCATCACTGAACTCCAAGGTCAAGGTTCTTGGTATCCAATGAAAAGTCTTCTCACAAGGATTACAAATGTGAAGTATGAAACCCCTAGCCCTTACCATTCAAAAGTTATGGTCAGGGTTAAAGTTTTTTCATAAGTACAAAAAATCTTCAAGGTCAAGGTCAAAAGGTCAAGATTGTTGATATCAAATGAAAGGTCTTGCCACAAAGAATACATATGTCAAATATGAAAGTCCTAGTTTCTACTGTTCAAAAGTTGTGGCCAAGGTTAAAGTTTCTGAAAAGTAGGTCAAACTCCAAGGTCAAGATCAAAGGGTCAAAGTTCATGGTATCCAATGAAAGGTCTTCTCACAAGAATTACATATATGAAGTATGAAAGCCCTAGCCCTTACTGTTCAAAAGTTATGGTCAAGGTTAAAGTATTTCATAAGTATGGAAATCTCCAAGGTCAAGGTCAAAAGGTCAAAGTTGTTGGTATCCAATGAAAGGTCTTGTCACAAAAAATATATATGTGAAATATGAAAGTCATAGTATCTACCATTCAAAAGTTATGGCCAAAGGAAATTGGAATTTTTGTGTAAAAGTGGGTCAAACTCCAAGGTCAAAAGGTCAAATTTGGTGGTACCCAAAGAAAAGTCTTGTCACAAGGAATACACATGTGAAATATGAAAGTCATAGCTCTACTAAATCAAAAGTTATGGGCAAGGTTAAAGTTTTTATGACGTACAGACTGACAGACTGATGGACAGTCGGATAGACGAATGAGATTTAATGTCCCCTCTCCTTTGCGAAAACAAGGGACAATAATGATAAATCTATTTCTATACCCAAGAAAATGTATAAACAATATGTTTTATTCAAGGAAAAAGGCCAAGACTTTCCCAAAGAGCGGTTGAAGCTATGGAGTACATTTTCCAGAAAAACCCTTATCCAACAGACGAGGATATAGAATATGCGTCAGAAGATAGCGGTGAAAGTATTAAAAGAGTAAAGGTAACTGTAGAAACTTTTATTTCTAGACTTTCTATACTTTGTTTGTATGGATTAAGATATATTGAAACATGTATTTAAATTTTTGTACAAATTCCAGGAAAATTGAGGAGTCAATTTTATATTCAAGGGTTTTCTATTCATGTGCAACTCTATTTTCTTTCTTTGGCATATATGCTTTTCATTGGCAATCTTCAAAGACATTGGTAAATATATTCACTTTGAATGTAAATCATGTTGGTCTCTTGTAATTCCCTTATTCTTAACCAATGTGCATTATGTATTTAATTTCTCAAGAACATCACTGAAAAAGATACGTACTTAACTCCCCCCCCCCCAAAATAACACTCAATGCAGAACCTATCTGTAATTCAAATGCTTAATATAAATGAAGCTTTTATTTTTTTTCCTGTATGGAGGTGTTCTACTGAATGTATTGGAAAAAATAATAGAACAGAAGAACAGATTACATATTGATTTACTCAGAGTACACAAAATCACGAGAGAATGCAAAGTAAATTAACTTTTGCACACTGGAGCAAATTTTCAAGCCCATGATCGAGTTAAATACATTCATGAGTTAATAATGAACAAGATATCATTTGTGCTTAAATCTTCCTGATATACTTAATTTTACCAAATACCGTATAAGTAGAATTTTTAGCGAGGATTTAATTTTGGCATTATTAGCGAAGGTTCTGAGATTGCTAAAATTAAATATTGCAAAAATAAACTGTCTTTAATTTGCAATAGCTTTATTATGCCCCTCTTCGAAGAAGGGAGGGCATATTGCTTTGCTGCTGTCTGTCGGTCTGTCGGTCCACTTAGTTTCCATTCATTTTCTTCGCAACCATTGCACATACTGAAATGAAATTTGGTATACAGATATATCACATTTATTTCTAGGTCAAGTTCTGTTTTGTATACGATCGCACCATTTTTGACAGAGTTATGCCCCTTGGACTTAGAAAAATTTCAATTATTTGCAGTTTCCGTTCATTTTCTTCGCAACTGCTGCACATACTGAAATGAAATTTAGTATACAAATTTATCAGAGGTATATCTAGATCAGTTTCTGTTTTGGGTACAATTGCACCATTTTTGACAGAGTTAGGCCCCTTGGACTTACAAAAATTTCAATTATTTGCGGTTTCCGTTCATTTTCTTTGCAGAGGTTGCACATACTGAGAAGAAATTTGGTATACATATTCATCAGATAAATATCAGGGTCAAGTTTTGTTTTGGATACGATTGCACCATTTTTGACATAGTTATGCCCCTTGGACTTAGAAAAATTTCAATTATTTGCAGTTTCCGTTCATTTTCTTTGCAACCATTGCACATACTGAAATGAAATTTAGCGTACAGATTTATCAGAGGTATATCTAGGTCCAGTTCTGCTTTGGGTACGATCCCACCATTTTTGACAGAGTTATGTCCCTTGGACTTAGAAAAATTCCAATTATTTGCGGATTCCGTTCATTTTCTTTGCAGAGGTTGCACATACTGAGAAGAAATTTGGTATACAGATTTATCAGATAAATATCATGGTCAACTTCTGTTTTGGGTACAATCGTGCCATTTTTGACAGAGTTATGCCCTTTTGGATGTAGAACAATTCCAATTTGGGGGGAGGGGGGCATAAGTGTTTTACAAACATCTCTTGTTAGTGAGCATTTTCAAATCACTAAGATTACATCTCGCTAAAAATAAAATACCCTATTTTAAAGACAAATCGCTAAATTTGGGTCTCGCTGAAATTTCCACTTATATGGTAGAATATACTATCTAAGATATAGTCATATTGTATACATGTATATTTTATTTGCTTAAAAAAACATATTTCTGGGCCACATATTAGACATCAGAAAAAAAGCAATTTCAAAAATCCTATTTCATTTAGGGGGGGGGGGGGGGGGGGGGGGGATAGATTCAAACTAAATCTTCCAGTACCATATTTTATTTATACATTACTACATTACCCTAATCTGGCTATTGTGCAACAAAAGGGGGCATCAACCTTAGCCCTGCCTTTCATTGAATATTTTCTATAGTAATAAGTGATGTTTTGAAAAGCATTGACTTCCCCTGAATGGGCCCTGATGCGTCTTAAATTGCTATCTATTCTTCATTGGATACAGTACAGTTTTTTTTCACCATCTTTAAACAGCTTTCTGGTACTTTCAGTTGAGTTTAGATTTTCTCCTTAAAAGAATTGTTTATAGTTCAGTGTTTAATGTTTTCCATTACAGACATGGTTTGCAAATCGAAGAGTGAAAGCCTTAGCTGAGCTTTCTGGTAAGAGAAAGCCGACCAAGAGGCGGCTGACTCTTCTTCCAGCTTCACAGAGATCAACACCATCTAAAACGGATTGGAGGAGAACCTCAGGAGAACAGCCTGTCTCCACTATTATACCTTCAGCAAGCTCCTCAGACAATGAGGTATCAAACAAGAAACATGTTCCCTGCAAAAAATGTCAAGTGACTTCCAGTGCATTGGACGATCTTCTGTTAGCACGTTATGCTGAACTGATAGAAGATAAAGAGTTCCACGAAATGGTATTTGATTCCGATTAGTGAATGGACCAGTGTGCATGTTTCTCTCTGGATATTCGGACCATTTATTTTGTTAAAGATAAAGAGTTGATAATTGATAGGTGATAAAAAGTTCCACGAAATGGTATTTTTGATTCCGATTTGAATGGACTTATGTGCATGTTTCTCTCTGGATAAATGGGACATTTGTTTGTGTGTCTGTTTAGGTATGTTCGTGTGTTTTTTGGTTTATTTTTGTTTTGTTTTGTTTATTTTTCAAATCAGAGATATTACATGTCTCTGTGATTAAAAGTGTTTATTAAATTAACGATAAAATGATCATATTGTTAATGTTTAATGATAGAAATCGCAAATGTCAACATTTCGACTAAAACATTTTTCTACCCACATGAATCATGCTGTAAACATATTACATTCAATTTATTTTTAGCTCACCTGAGCCGAAGGCTCAATTGAGCTTTTCTGATCAAAATTTGTCCGTTGTTTGTCGTCGTTGTTGGCATTGTTATCGTTGACGTAAACTTTTCACATTTTCAACTTCTTCTCAAGAACCACTGGGCCAATTTCAACCAAACTTGCTACAAAGTATCCTTAGGTGAAGGGGATTCAAATTTGTTCAAATGAAGGACCACGCCCTATTCCAAAGGGAGATAATTATGAATTAGTGAAAAATTAATGGCATTTTTAAAAAATCTTCTTCTCAAGAACCACTGGGCCAGGAAAGATGAAACTCATGTAGAATCATCCTCAGGTAGTTTAGATTTAAGTTTGTTCAAATCATGACCCCCGAGACAAGGGTGGGGCAAAAAGGGCTGATCAAAGTTTAACATAGGAATATATAGGAAAAATCTTTAAAAATCTTCTACTCAAGAACCATTAATTGGGACATGAAGATTAAACTCATGTTGAATCATCCTCAGATAGTGTACATTCAAATTTGTCCAAATTATGGCCCTTCGGGGTAGGGTGGGGCCACAATGGCCGTTCAAAGTTTTGCATAGGAATATATAAGAAAAATCTTTAAAAATCAAGAACCATTGGGACAGGAAAGATGAAACTCATGTTTAATCATCCTCAGATAGTGTACATTCAAGTTTGAAGTTTGTTCAAATCATGGCCCGGGGGGTGGGGGGGGGGGTGGGGGGGGGCCACAATGGCCTATCAAAGTTTTACATAGAAATATACAAATGTATAGGGAAAATCTTCTTCTCAAGAGCCATTGGGACAGGAAAGATGAAACTCATGTTGAATCATCCTCAGATAGTGTACATTCAAGTTTGTTTAAATCATGGCCCCTTGGAGTAGGGTGGGGCCACAATGGCCGATTAAAGTTTTGCATAGGAATGTATAGAGAAATCTTTAAAAATTTTCTTCTCAAGTACTGCAAAGCCATGATTAGTGATATTTTTATGGAAGCATCCTCAGGTACTGTAGATTCAAGTTTGTTCAAATCATGACCCCCAGGGATAGGATTGGGCCACAATGGGGGATCCAAGTTTTTACATTAAAATATATTTTAAAAAATCTTTTTCTAATGAATAGAAAATCCATGATTAGTGATATTATGGAAGCATCCTCAAGTAGTGTAGAATTGAATTTGTTCAAATCATAACCTCCAAGGGTATGGAAGGGTCTCAATGGTGGATCAAAGTTTTACATAGTAAAAAAGGGAAAAATCTCAATAACAGAAAAGCCATGTCATATTGACATGTAAGCATCCTCATGTATTGAAGATTTAAATTTGTTCAAATCATGGGTACCCTTTGAGGTAGGGAGGGAAATGATGGGGAGTCAAATTAAAATTATTACAAAGTAATATATACAAACAAAATGTTTGAAAAAAATCTATAAAAATCTTTTCTCAAGAACTTTCTCAAGAAGTTATAGAATGCTGTCACAACTGAAAGATCAAAATTATGAAGAACGACTAAAGACTCTTAAATTACCAACATTGAAATAGCGGCGTATGAGAGGAGACATGATTGAAACATTTAAAATCATCAATGGAGTATCTGATAAAAGAGTTACATCTACATTATTTCAATTGAGTGAAACGCATATTACTAGAGGAAACAGTTTTAAACTAGTGAAACATAGATGCAACAGAGATGTTCGAAAATACAGCTTCACCAACAGAGTGGTTAAACTGTGGAATAGCTTGCCAGACAATGTAGTAATAGCAAAAACTGTACACCAGTTTGAAAACAGACTGGACAAACATTGGGAACACCACCCTCTAAAGTATGACTATACCCAAGAATATGGACTGCATACCGGAAAAGGACCAGTTGTATTTCAGCAAGAGAAAGAAGAGCTGCCTATAGAGCACCAAGAGGTGCTGCAGGCAGAATCAACATAAGGTAATTTAAGGTAAGGTTATATGCAGAATTGGTATGTAGGCATTCTCAAGTAGTAATAGAATTCAAGCCACATCCCCCCCCCCTTCAGTAATCTTTTCAATTCTGATCGATTTGTGTGTTTTCCTAGCTGATGTGCTCAGGTGAGCGATGTGGCCCCTGGGCCTCTTGTTTTAATTGTAATTGAAAATTCAAGGGTTTATAGTTTATGTCCTGTCTTTCATATTTTACAGGTGTATTCCTTGTGGAAAGACATTTCCAAGGGTACCACCATATTTGACCTCCTGACCTTGACCATGGAGTTTGAACCACTTTTAACAATACAACATGTGTTTGTGAAACACTGCCCCCATATGGCAGCTTATAGCAAAGATTGAAGTTTTTCAAATGCAAGTCAAAATCCAAGCTCAAAAGGTCAAAATTGTTGATATCCAAAGTTTTAATCACAAGAAATACACCTGTAAAATATGAAAGCCCTAGTAATAACTGTTCAAAAAATATGGCCAAGGTTGAATGTTTTGAAAAGTGGGTCAAACTCCAAGGTCAACAGGTCAAATTTAGTGGTATCAGAAGACAGGTCTTTTCACTATGAATACAACTATGAAATATGAAACCTATAGCCCCACCCATTCAAAAGTTATAGCCAAGGTTAAAGTTTTTGTGGACAAACAGACAGATGAACAGGGCAAAAACTATTTACTCCCGAAATCTTCGATAACTGTGGCATTAAAATTTAAACTTTAACATTGCTCAAAATTTTTGGACAGTTGGTACTAAGGCTTTTACATTTTCATGAATAATCATTGTGACAAGACCTTTGAAAGGGTATAAATTCTTTTTTTATAAATTGTTTAAATATCTACAATGCAATAAACTTGCATATTTCACTGAAAATCTACTGCTCCCCATCAGATTTCTTCTCCCTTAAACTACCTTATAAATAGTTAATACTTTTTGTTATTTTTTTAACAAATTCAATTTTTAAATAGCGAATCTTGTTATTATTTTCTTGATATTGTTTGATTGGTGATTTAGTTTAAACAAAAAAAATTCAAAGAATTCGGTGTGTTTGTGGATGAGATGTCATTATTTATGGCTTATTGTGTCAAATATGAATGCACTATCATATGTCATTCAAAAGTTATCACCACCGTTTTTTTTTTTTTTTTGGTTGTTGTTGTTTTAATTAGGTTAAACATGAAGGTCAAGGGGTCAGAAATCATAGCATGCTCGATAATATCTTGTCACAGGTAATACACAGGTCAGACATGAAAGCCCTATCATTTCTTTATTGAAATAAAGTTATAAGGGAAAACACTTTTTTTAAGAGATGTGTTTGTGAAACACTGATGCCCCCATTTGGCAACATAGTGGAGATTAAACTTTTCTTAAATGCAAATTGAATTATGTTGGTACCCAAATTAAGGTCTTTTCACAAGAAATACAATTGTGAAATATGAAAGCCCTAGCACTACCTGTTCAAAAGTTATGGCCTTATGTTTTTGAAAGGTACATCAAACTCCAGGGTCAAGGTCAAATGGTCAACGTTGTTGGTTTTTAAAGAAAGGGCTTGTCACAAGGATTCCATATTTCAAATATGAAAGCCATGACCCTTACCGTTCAAAAGTTATGGCCAAGTTTTTAAAAGTAGGTTGAACTCCAAGGTCAAAGGGTCAAGGTTCTTGTTATCAAATGAAAGGTCTTGTCACAAGGATTAAATATGTGAAGTATGAAGCCCTAGCCCTAACCCTTTGAAAGTTATAGTCAAGGATTGTTTCTTAAAAGTAGGTCAAACTCCAAGGTCAAGGTCAAAGATTTTGGTATCCAATGAAAAGTCTTCTCACAAGGATTACATATGTGAAGTATGAAAGCCCTTTGCCTTACTGTTCAAAACTTATGGCCAAAGTTAAAGTTTTTCTGTAATTACAGAAATCTGTAATTACTGAAATTTCCAAGGTCATGGTCAAAGTTGTTGGCTACCAATGAAAGGCCTTGACAAAAAGAATTGATATTTGAAATATAAAATACCTAGTACTGTATCAACCATTTAAAAGTTATGGCCAAAGTAAAAGTTTGGATTTTTTGTGTAGAAATGGGTCAGATTCCAAGGTCAAGGTCAAAGGGTCAAGATTCTTGATATCAAAGGAAAGGTCTTGTCACAAGGATTAAATATGTGAAGAAGGAAAGCCCTTGTCCTAATCCTTCAAAAATTATGGTCAAGAATGTTTTTTAAAAGTATGTCAAAGGGTCAAAGTTTTAGGTATCCAGTGAAAGGTCTTCTCACAAGGATTACATAGGTGAAGTATGAAAGCCCTAGCATTTACCATTCAAAAATTATGGCCAAGGTTAAAGTTTTTATTAAGTGTGGAAATCTCCAAGGTCTAGGTCAAAAGGTCAAAGTTGCTGGTATCCAATAAAAGATCTTGCAACAAGAAATACATATGTGAAGTATTGAAGTATGAAAGTCATAGTATCTACCATTCAAAAGTTATTGCCATAGTAAAAGTTTGAATTTTTAGTGTAAAAATGGGTCATACTCCAAGGTCAAGGTCAAATGTGGTGGTACCAAAAGAAAGTTCTTGTCACAAGGAATACCCCCGAATCTTTGATTACAGGGGCATAAAAAGTATAAAGTCAAATGTGTAAGGGTCCTGGTCAATCATAGTGCATTTAGAAAGGTCTTGTCACAGGTAATATACATATGTAATGTCCTATCTCTTTCTCATTCAAAAGATATGACCAAGGTGAAAGTTTTTCTGACAGCCTTACAGACGAACAGATGAATGAGATTTAATGTCCCTTGGCTTTTTGCAAAAGCGGGGGACAAAGGAAAAAAAAAAATTTGAATATTTCTAATATTTGTCTGAAAAATATATCAGTTTCAGTAAAATAAAATGCATCTAGTTATACAACTATTCCCCTTAGCTGTGATAGGGCCATGTAGATCAAGGTGCCCTTACTCATTTTAGCCATGCACTTAGGTTACCTGATAAATACCTAAGAGCAGAGAGAAAAGGTTTTCAAACAATGCAATTTGAGTATAATTCTCTGTCATCCTTAGACTTTCAGTAAGGCATGGCATTCTTGACGCTTCGGCAACGAAGAGATAACCTAAGCCACACTTCTTTGCCATAAGAAACACTGTCATTGGATTATTGCTATACCTGTTGACATTTGCCAGAATTTCTATTCCATGTATATTGAGACACTACTTATGTAACATCGAGAAAACCACAACTTACTGAAAGTCCAAAGATAACAGAGAATTATTGTACTAAATTATCAACAGCCCTTACAATATCTGCAGAATCCCTTACCCAGAGGCCATGACTTTAATAATTTTGCTGGAGGGTTCAATTCTTATTACAATCTTGCCAAGAGTTTATTGCTTGATATCCAGGGGTAAATATTTTCAAAGACTGCAATAATTATGCCCCCTTAATTGAAGGTTCAGGGTATACAGTTTTTGCCCTGTCTATCTGCCTTGTTGTTTGTATGCAAAAACTTTAACCTTGGCCATAACTTTCGAACTGTTAGTACTATGGCGTGTATATTCCTTGTGACAAGATCTTCCTTTGGATACCTTTCGACCTTGGAGTTTGACTTGCATTTGGAGTTTGACTTGCATTTGAGAAACTTCAACCCTCACCATAAGCTGCCATCAGTGTATCCCCACCACACATGATCAGGCTTTAAGGTGGCTGGAATCATGAAATTCAAGATCAATATACCCTCAAGGTTATCAGGGGATAATGCAATGACAATGAAGTTGTGGCACGACTGTGAATCAGTAGAACCTTGACAATGATGTGATGGCACCATCACGCAGCAGTGATGTTCATTATTACTCCATCGTGCTATTATGCTACTTTTAACTGCATTGTCATGCCATTACATCATCATCTCATCATTGCATTATCATGCCACCCTTCCTTTAATAGATGCTCAATGGTGCAATAATTATCTATGATTTAATGATGAACAATAGAAGTACATGTATCAACAAAAGTTTAGCTCTTCACTGTGTCAATCTATCAATACTTTGATATAAAATGTACTTCTTTTTCTGCATACTAGCTACTTTACACATGCATGAGAGAAGAAATTACTGTAGCAGTTCATTGCCAAGAAGGTTCCTCAAAAGTTCAAGATCCCTATCTCTATAATTCAACTTCATTTTCAGTACATATTTTGCTTGGTGCATAATTATCATCCAAAAATAAAATAACAACAATACAATATAAGACATGAATTTATTGCAACTTAGGCACATAGAAAAAAATTAAGGCAAGTCCGTATCACTGAAGCTTTATTTAATGAAAAATGTCTGAAATTGCACAACCTACTTCAAGCAGACTTCCGATGACAATTAAAACTGGAATTCCATGTGACATGCATTGAAAAAATGATATGATGTCATAATAATAATTAGATACTACACAGCTAGAGTTTAAAAAAAAACAACACAAACAGCAGACTCCAATGGAATACAATGACAGACAAGTCAGCTGGCATTGGACAGGTTTTAGTTAATCAACCTAAATCCCAACACACAAACACACATCACCTAGGCCACAACCAAGTATATAAAAGTTAAATTAAAAATCAATTTTAAATTGTTAAAGCTATTCGTTCACAAAAACATAAAAATTTCTACAAGCATTTAGTTTTTAAACTAATTATTTACAATTCTACTTTCCTGGTCCAACTTGTGAGATCAAATGTTATTTGAAACATCCTTACAATTCCTTCTTTATTTTCCCCCATTTATGACAAACATAACATTTTGAAAGATTTTTTTAAAATTTCCAATGAACAAAATTGAGTTATTTTCAACAGTTGATTTTTATCAATGTTAAATACCAGTAAGTTTATATTAACCAATATATCAAAATTATACATTAAAATACATGTTTAATAATATTATCTAATTTTATTACAAAAGAATAAGTTTTGTATGAGTAACCTCTACATTTAATAACACGTTTGTAAGGAATAAGAATACAAAATACCAGATTTAAAGACACATCCTATTTAACACATTCTACTTGTAACAATAATTATGCTAGACACAAAGACTGGGTTATTCCCCTTAGCTCTGTTATCATTAACAAATGCATTGATTGCCAACCAGCATTGCACAACCCTATAATAAAAACTTTGACATCTATTTACTACAGTACGATAATTAACAGCCAGTCCTATGTAGGAGCAGCCCCTGGATTAGTCCTGTCTAGCTGGCCGTCACTGTGCCCTGGATTTCTGCTGTAGTGTCCAATGCAGGCCGCTTGTTCATTGCTTCGTCTTCATCGGAAATCTTCAATTTAGTCAGCTCCTCTTCTGTCTTTTCAATTACCTAGATTTGGTAGAAAAAAGTAGAAACTTGTTAATATAGCACGACTTTAAATCTCTATCTGTACTAATTAGAATTTCTTGATATTTGTGTCTTTGGGGTGTTTCTTCCTTTCAAATAGCCACGTTCTTTACCCCAACATTTTTCCTTTCCTTTGAAATCCACAGTATACTCAAATCACTATCATTTTATTTTTAAAACATGAAAACATTCTTGACCCATACATTTGGCTCACAAAATTCTTAATGAAAACCTGAGTAAAATTAAAATAAGATAACTGCATCAAAAGCGACACAGAGCAGTGAGGTATCATGCGCAGTGAGAGAGAGTGCGAGAGAAAACTGAGTCTGTGTCAGCTCTCTTATGACACCTTCCTCTGCACAGAAAGGCTTCTTCTAATCACAGAAAAAAAATACTGACATCAAGAAAATAATAATTTAAAAATTAAAAAAGAATATGTTAAGCTATAAAGTGGGGGAAATGGTTAGCCTTTTACCATGTTATTTGGAAGATTGACTAAGGAACACTTCTATCTAGTTTTTACATACCACACACACACCCTTTTAAAACTGGTTTGTCATAAGAGAGTGCTCAGAATCACTTTAATCTCACCTGTGTCACTGGGGGTGGGGTCTGGGGTTCCTCATTATTTCCTAGAAAATGTAAATCACATGAATTGGAAATATGAATTGGACAAAATACTATTTGCAAACTGACCACTTTCAACCCCAAGTCAAATTTTTATACAGAACATATATTGAAACATGCTTTTAATGAAGCAGAAAATGGTTTGTCAATGAGATGAAGCAGAAGCTGCAGTGATATGAAGATGTCAAAAAAATTGATGAAGATAAGAGATGAAGTGAGATCCTGTCTGTCTTACCTGTGGCTGGTGCGTCTCCGCTGGAGGTTACTAGCTGTGTGGACTCTGTGACGTGCGAGGTAACGGTGGAATTCTCGCCCTCACTAGAAATGATTGTCCTCGTCTCCTGTACTGTCATCGTCCTGGAAGTCTCGGTGGAAGAGGAAATCTCTTCTGTCACCTGCATTCTACAATCAGATACTACACTTTATATGACTGAAATAAATTTTAGTAGATCCAATTTCTTTCAAATATTATTTTAAGATTTAATTTATTTCCCCCTTCTCCATTGTATCAAAATGATAAAAAAAAATATGAAAATAAAAATGCTGGTTATACATGTATATGCATCAACTTGTAAAGTGCAAGCATGCAATAGTTTTAGGTGCTTTAGGTTATCAGAAATTTTTGCTAGCAGTAAGAAACTAACATTTGTACACTATCTTGAGTGATCTCCCCTTCCATGGTGGTGTTGGCTTGCGAGTCATTGAGAGCAGAATCGTTCAGACCTTCTGCGATGTCACCACTGCCGTACGGGACTGCGCCTTCTCTGTAATCACAAGCACACGTGATGCCAACACCAAACACTGGTAACACACTCAAGGTACTAATACCTCAACTCTAGGTAACTCTTGTTTACTTGCATTACTCTTTTCTCCGTTTACTAATATTTCAAATAAATATTTCTTGTATCATTTTTTTTTCAAACATTTGACTGCCTATAAGTGACAAATATTAGTCAATTACATATTTTCTATAATAAGATTAGAAGCTGCCATTGAATTTTTAGCAATAATGAATGAATTAGTGATGTTAACTGGGTATAGGATGCAATAAAACAACATACTCTGCGGGTTCCTCGGTTTGAGCTTGTTCTGTAACTTCTGGTTCCGGCTCTGGTACAGGTATACGCATCCCTTCCTTCAGTTCCAAGCTACAGGTGGGTTCCATGAGGCATCGCGCTGACAATGTAACTCTTGCGTACTCTGAAGCTGATTGTAGATAAAAACCTTGTCCGTTCTTGGTAAATGTGAATGATGAAATTCCACTGTAAAATAAATACATCTACTTTATGTGCTGTAAACAAAGAAAAAGCAAAACTTTTCTACAAGATATACATGTACAAATAGCTAAACAGACTTTTCCTTCCTCCAGCAGATTACAGAACTTACTTGATATCTTCTCTCCTTAAACATGAAGCTTCTAATTGCTGTCTAAGTGTGGACACAGAATAAACACTAAGTTCACCTTGGTTGTTTAAGCAGGCAATGTCATATTCACTATAATTTTCATCTGCAAATTGAAATGTTTATTTATCAATTTCCATATGATGTAGAGTTAGCCATAACAATCAATGAAATTCACTCTTGTGTTTACTGGTTGACTGTAAACTTACCACTTCTACTCCTAAAATTGACAAAAGCTACTTTTCTAATCCTAGAGCCATTGAGGGCTGTGATCTTGTACTTCCACTTAGCCTTCAGATGTGGCAATGTAAAGATCTAAAAAGAAATTATTATTGCTTTACTAATGCTGTAATAACTTTTTTAGCTTAAAAAACTTGATTTTCATACAGATTTTGTTAGTTCACACTGAAAATGGATAGAGACACAAACTAACTGCAGTAAGAGTTATGTACCTTGAGCTGCTCTTCTGAACAAATGACAACAGAATGGTTGCTGCCTTGAGGCTCTTTAGCTCTGGCATGTTGAACTTCTAATGGATCAGGTAAAACTCGCGTTCTGCCATCCACCACAGCGATGGACATCACTGGGGCTTTATGTCGTAGTTTAATTTCCTTAGCTATAGTTGCTGTTACTTCACTTTCTGACCGTTTTTCTTGGGGAACAGTTACGGTATAGATGTAAACGTGGCCGCCATTGGTACCCACCCACAGGGAGGAGTTGGTATTTGAAACTGTGAATAAAGTGTGTAAACTTTACAAATCATGTACCCTGTAAAGGTCAACAATTTCATAAAATGATAGAGATGCAAGATAAATCCACTTACCATCTGAAATATAGGTACTAGCAAAGTATAGACATCTAACCATTGAACCAATGGAATCCTCGGGATTACGGGCCTCGACTTGTCGTTCTACAGGCCGAGACTCAGGGGAGGCAGGAGGGGTCTTTGCTGGGGAGGATTTCACCTCAATGCCTTCCGTTTTCTCTTCACTGAAAATAAAAGGTACTGCCTCAGTATATATTAAGAAAGTTAAATCATTGATAATTTTACTTAGTTAACCATGTTCAAATAGTACAAAAAAAAACCCTTAAATTTCTTACTCTTTCTTTTCTTCTTTAGCTTTTTCCTCAGCTGCTTTTCTTCTCTCTGATCGTCGTCTTCTTAGACGTCTAAATGACTCCCGCAATGATTTCTTGAAACTTTTTCTTCTAGAAATGGGAGTGTCTGATGTTCCTGTTAAGTCTACAACAGACAAGAGATTTCATTTAAAAGTCTGTTACAGATTATTATACAGATTTTTTTTTCTTGTACACTACTCACTCACCCTCTGGATTAAGGGTACATCTTGAAGTCACTTCTTTCTTTTGAGCGTAATCAAACAGACCAAATCCATGGGCAGTTCCTGCTGCTACCCTGTCAATTATATATTTTACTAATGATTAGATACGGATATACATTCCATAGTAAGCCAACTAAAGACAAAGTATAAACAAAATAAGGTAACAATAATTTCAGTCACTTACAGCTGCCATTCAGAGTGGAAGGCCAGGGCTGTACAGGCAGCTGGTGGGCTGATCTGCATCACCGCTATAGGCTGGAAGCCTGGGGGGAAGGTCACCTCACCCTCCCTCTTCCCCAGCGCTTCGTGTCCCTTCCAGACAAATCCGTCATGGTCGCTGACCACGTTGACAGTGGTGGAGCTGACCTCCAACTCCCTGTCCTCCCGTTCTGCCCGCAGGACCACCACCTGACCGGCCGTGCCAGCCACCACCAGAGTCTCACTCAGGGGACATAATGCTATCTTCTGAATGCCAAGGCGGGGATCATCACTGAATGGGTCATAGCTTCCAACCTAAAAAATCAAGTAAGATCTGAAACACATGCAAATCAGGATTTATGAATTATGACCACTACTTGTGTTGTTTGATATCTATACAAGAAATTATGAACCCTTTTCTAATTACAGTATCTGTTCTTATTTAAGTCAAAGGATTGTACTAATGTTACAAAACATATGTAAAAATCCTGCTAGAATAAGCAACCTATAGAGTAAATGTATAGTAAACAATAAACCAGAAAAGATAAGGCAAAAAAAATGAAAGTTAAGATCTTGTTTCATACAGCGTTCCTTTATTTTGATCGCCTTGGCAGTACAGTGGGGACTCGTTTTTACAGTGATAGTTTTATGAGATAAAACACAAATTATGTTGTAAATCACAGCAACAAAACATTTCATAACAAATTTATACATATGTATACCAAATAGGGCCATTTATTAAGATGTTGTCCAAAAAGGGTGGGACGTGGTATTACGATGTAAAAATTTTGACCTTAAAAATTCCATCAACATTTATTAAATATTGATGGTTAATTCAATTGACACTCAAGGAACTGCTAAATGAACACTGAAACACCTGTAAGCTGTTGTCTAAAAGGTGCCCATATGTTCACTAACCAGACCTGTTAGATGATTAATGATGCTTGACTGATCATACTTTGACAAGTCAAGCGGGGTTCATTGAAGTACAGCTAATTTGTCAAAGCCATTGATAAACTATCAAAGTGTTCTATAGCTTATAGTTTAATTCATTTCTGTAAATTTACTTTATTTTTTTTATTGGTTGCATAGAGATTAGAACTAATTTGTAAAATATGTTGCTTTAAATTGTGTTGAAGCGCATTAAGCCCATTGTGTAATTACGTTTGAGGTTGTACTGTGTAAAAAAACAGATGGGTATCAAACATCATTTCAACAAAAATTAACCTCCCTCTAGTTTATGCAACTTGGTTTGGGCTAATTCATAAGTGTAAACAGTACATGGATCAATAATTGCTAATTGAACTACTACAGATACCGATATAGATTGTGCGTAATCACATTCTTACGGAACTGTGTATGGTGAATGCAAAACCGTTTTTCTGTGAATTTTAGTACGGATGCATTATATTGAAAGTAAAATTAAAAAGAAATGGCAGGAATGAATGCACAAAGGTGATGTTCACTACAAATAACGAATGCTGCATTAGAAGAAAAGCAAAATGATTTCGAAAGCATACAGAAATATGCATATACAAAAATATGTTGTCAATAAATTAGAGCGTAGAAGTATTTAAAAAGATATTGCAGGTAAACAGGGAAAAAAACAAAATGGAAAAAAATACCCCCCTCCCAAAAAAAAAAAAAAAATGGATAACAAGCTTTCAAAACAATATTTCAATGTTTTAATGTGGAACATTTAGAACTGTTTATTTGTGTTATGATATTTTGAGGCCAACATGAAAACATAGTAATAGGCTCTTGTATTACCTTTCTGAATGGTGGCCATTCTTCTTCCACTTCTCCACTGTTCTGCTCGCCATGTATGTCAACATTAAAGAGACTAGCAGTAGAAAGTTTATAAAGAAGTGACATAGAAGTGCCAGAGGCATCCCAGAAACGAACTGTGCCATCTTCATGCCTAGAAAGAAGAGATTCAGAGATAAAAAAAATCAAAAACCAAAGCCACTGAGCTCAACCATTACAGAAAGACACAAAAAAGTACGTAAGGGTTGCCCGCAACCCTGTGTCTCGCCTGCTGTCGCTGTGGTTAGTAAGAAATGATTGTCTGATAAACTGAAGCATTTATTGACATTTCAGAAGGAATAACTCAAAAATACAATAATAAAGAAATGGAACAGCTGACTTAATATCTAATCCCTTGGCGATTATATTGGCATTTATATATATATACATATACCCTGTAAATTCACAAATTATTGTGATGTTTTTATTATTGCGAATATTGCAACGTGTTATGAGTCGCAATAATTTGAACTTGCATTTTGAAATCAAATCCACTGTATATGTATCAAGTCATTCATGCAGAAAATGTAGGTGAAGATTACCTAATTATGGTACTGATATTGTTGGTTACCCATGATGTGTAGACTGACAAATTATCATGCCACTATAAGTTATAGTTGCTGAGATATGGACCTCCACCATAAATTTATGCAAAGTCACTCATGCGGAAAAATGTAGGTCAAGATGACCTAATTCTGGTACAGGCGTTTGTGGTTACCCATGATGTATCCACTGACAAATTATCATGCCACTATAAGTTATAGTTGCTGAGATATGGACCTCCACCATAAATTTATGCAAAGTCACTCATGCGGAAAAATGTAGGTCAAGATGACCTAATTCTGGTACAGGCGTTTGTGGTTACCCATGATGTATCCACTGACTAACTATCATGCCACTATAAGTTATAGTTGCTGAAATATGAACCTCCATTATCAATTTAACCAAAGTCATTCATGCAGAAAAATGTAGGTCAAAATGACCTAATTCTGGTACTGATGTTGTTGGTTACTTATAACCTGTACAATGACAAATCATCATGCCATTATAAGTTATAGATGCTGAGATATGGACCTCCACCAAAAATTTAACCAAAGTCACTCATGCAGAAAAATGTAGGTCAAGATGACCTAATTCTGGTACTGACGTTTGTGGTTACCCATGATGTATCCACTGACTAATTATCATATCTCTATAACTTATAGTTGCTGGAATATAGGTCTTCACCATAAATTATCATGAAAAAACTAAGTCCAACTTAAGGAAAAAATACGGAAAAATTTGAATTTTTTTTTTCAAAATCATACTTGGGATATAAATTTTTATCCATACTGAATATTGTGTCCAAATTTCAAGAAGACTGAATAAAATTTGAGAAAGTTATTGCAGTTTATAAAACTTTGACATTTGGGTTAACCAAAAGTTGGACGCCGACGACGACGACGACGACGACGGAATCTATGGTCGCTATGTCTCGCTTCGCGACATTCGTCGCAGGCGAGACAAAAATATACATAGAAAACATGAAGAAATATCTCAAACATACCCAGTAAGCAATATGTCCTTGGTCAAGGATTCAGCTCCCACAATATTTCCTCCATTAATCGGCCATTCCTAGCAGGACAAAAAACCAAACAAAACATTTACTCTCCCTCAAACACAATGGCATCCACAAATAATACTTTTAATGAGGAGAGATAAAACTTATCATATACTTGACTAGATTTGGTATAAACCTGCATAAATTACGAAAGACTCTTTTCTAGGGAACTTCAGCATGCTAACCAGTTACATATGGTTTACATGTACATGTACTTCAGCATGCGTACTGGTAAACTATGGTTTATATGTGTATTGTGCATTTCCTTACCCGTGAGGAGACATTTTTGTTCTGTGCCTGGCCTGCGTCAATGATCTTCTGCCACAGACCGTCGGGGATGTTACTGACATGCTGGGAGCACGTGATGGGGGAGCAGTGAAGACTGTTGAGGTAGGGGAGGGAGAAGGTGGGCCATCCCTGGGTCTCCAAGTCAATCAAGACTAACTCCTCCTCTGCCAGCACCACTAGAGTATGGGGCTCATCTGTCTCTGGAAAAAGATTAGGAAACAATTAGTGACTGACCTGGAACTTTCTTTTGTAATCTGGTAATACACTGGAATACTGCATACTAAATATACTTGAATGGTATAAAATTTATCTTACGAATACTTTTCAAGATTTAACTTTTCTTCAAAAGAAATATTAACTTTTTGGATATCTGGAAAAATCCTGTGGAAAACTAAGTTAGAATATCCTAGCACTGCAAAATGCTTCCAAAGAAAAGCAATACAAAAGGTTATTGAAGACAACCTTAAACCAACACATACCCATGGAGTCCTCCGTTTCGTCTGCTTTTGAGATGGTAATGAAGTCCACCACTTTAGAGGTGAAGTCCAGAACCGTGTGGATGTTATTGGAGCCCTGCATCACACTGACTGTATGTCTGTCTCCATAACTCGCCCTCGGCATTCCCCCGGCAAAAATAATGAAAGGATCCCTGCAAACAATATAAAAGTTAATCATTTCTTCAGACATTTACAGTATTTCTGCCTTTCAGTATATCTCAGAGAACATAATTTTAATAATCTCTATAAATTATCATATAGGAAATGTATGCTACAAATTTAAAATGTAAATTTCTACCCCTTTAAGTATTAGTATACTTACAACTTTGCTGTTTTCCAGTCAACTTTGCTGATAGCTTTGCATGGGAATGGACCTAAAGAAAGTTGAAGAAAAAAAAAAATTGAAATTTCATTTTTACCTCAATAACAGGGTGTAATCATTTTTTTCTCCCTATCTCTTTAATACTACAACAACGGGGGAAAAATTTCTGGACATTACCATAAGGTGTAATTGCTGACTCTTTAGGAGTGGTGGCATCAGAGGTGCTCCACACAATATAGCTGCCATCATTGTGGGCACTCATAAACTCCTTCCCATTTCTGTGCCAGGATAAGGACTCTAATTGCTGCAAGAAATAAATGCATCAATTATACCAACTGCCTCAAAACTTAAATCTTTTAATTTGCTTAAAAGCTCTTGTGATGTGGTTAATTACTCAAAAAATCCTTCTGGCAAAAATTCTTCATCAACACTTTATATATGGGACAACACTTTATATATGGGACAGTACTCACTAATGAGGCATATATTTTCTGTGGTGTACATTGTGAAGTGGTAAATTTTCCTGCCCTGTAATTAATACGTACCTGTGTAGAGTTGTATGTTTGATCTGCATTGCTTGCCTCATTGTCCCACAACACAATTAATCCTCTGTTGTAGCCAATCAAAAACTGAAAATAGACAAAAAGCTTTCTTCAGTTTCATGTTCTGGAAAATCAAATTTCTCATTACTTTTTTTCTGTCTGCTTCAATACAGATTCCAAAGGGATTGAATGCTGACCCCTGACCTGTATAGAAGAATCAAGGTCAGAGCCCAAATGTTGTTAAATTGCCTGCATTACCTTTTCTTTTTCAGTTGGATGTACAGCCAAAGCCTCAATTGCACCAGGATTTACTTTGAAGTCATCGGGTACACTAAAAGTGAAAAGAATTTCTTACTTCATTTTTGTAAAATCTGCAAGGCCTAGCTTGCCAATCATTTTCTTAGTAAACTTCTTTTTCAATTCCATCAATATGAATGCAATACTTAAAGACTATTATCAACAATGCTAACAATGCAATAAGGCTATGTTTTCAGTCAGGTGTAAATTTAGGGTGGCTTATGAAAAAATAATTTTTACTAATTTTCTATAAAAATTAATAAACCTGCGACACAAATATAATATACTTTACAGGTTAGAGATATATTTAACACAATTTCATAAGTCAAAGTCACTCATAAAAAAAATTATTCAATTTTTATTTCAACATTCCTCTTTTTTTTGGAATGTAAAATGTGACATTGCATAGGGTCTTATATTAAATGGTTGTATGAGCCTATTAAATCTTACTCTACAGACACAGTTCTTTTGCTAATTTTACTTGCGATGTTTCTTCAATAAAAATCAGTTTTTCTAGTTGCCATGGAAACTGTCTTTAATTAATAAAAGTTAAAATTAAAATTGTGTGTCGGATGACTCTTGTCTGTCCAATTTACACTGACCAAAAATGATTAAATTGACAGATGTTGCATGCGTGTTTAAAGCTTCTTGCCGCTTTTCAGCTGTAGATATGCACTTTCTTGCATAATAAAATTCATTTCTATCCAGATAACATTGTTTTTCTGTGAAATATTTTAAATCAATTAAATCTTCTCCTTTGTCTGTCCTATGTTACGGGCGAAAATTGTAAAATTAAATACCGATTTTTTTCAATCAACGGACCTCTCTTTTTTACGACATACATGTCTTGAGATGGTAGAAAACGAGTGCATCATGTGTTTACCGCAAACCAGTCTGTTTACAAGATGGACGGAGGCAAGGAAAAATAGTTGTCCGTCTCACTGAAGTATGTAAGTTACGGGCGAATGTGTGTTCATCCGAATGTTCGTCCGAATGTGATATTTTATGAAATTTTTTAATTAACATCACACATATTCTTGTGAATTATCATGCTACATTACCGTAATTGTTATTATAGATTGAAATAACTTCGTAATTTCATCAAAATATAAAGTAAAGCGATGATTTTTCAATCTGGACAGAATGATTTCCATTCGGACGTAACAAGGACAAATACTTTATAGATATCTATGTTATTATGGTAATTATATTGAATTCTTAATGTTTAATGTCCAGCAAACTTGAGTGAAATTTTTTTAATGATCTCGGTCATATCTATAAAAGTTGATTACAGATTACCTCTAATTAATTCAAATGGAATAGATTTAATATCTTAATTTCTTCTTTTAACAGTATATACCAAAGAGACAGTTGAAGATCTTGAGAGGAACTTCATAGCAGCTATATAAAGATTATGTCAATAATTACCTGAATAAATATCTTTTAGATGGAGATAGATCATTTTGTGTGTTTTTTCCTCAGTTATTATGTGTAATAAAAAATACAAAAGAGATTAAAATTCCCTAAATCCTCAGTGTCCGTCCAGGTTTTTCCAACATCTGTCTTCTGTTAATCCAACATAAAAAGTGACATTTTAAAGTTTCATACTAGTGTTATTTATCAATTTTTCCCAATTTTTTTTGCATTCTATGTCTTAGGTCATCATATATTTCAAATTCCAAAGCTGAAAATACTTTTCTTTAAGCACTTAGAACAGAAAAATAGACTTTTTGTCTGTCCCTGTTTGACCAACACTTTGTCACTTTTTTCATATTTTAATGAGTTTAAATGATTTTGAAATATGACAAAAGGTTTAAACATAATTGCTTACCTAGAATATAGTACAAGAAATGTACATTTGCAATTTATATTGTAGTTGATGGAAGATATAACCGATTTTGTCTGTCTTTTCCAACATGTGATGTGGACAGCCCGATTATTTTTCATGAATAAAAACATT
Organism: Saccostrea cuccullata; assembly: GCF_032062105.1. NCBI lineage: Eukaryota > Metazoa > Mollusca > Bivalvia > Ostreida > Ostreidae > Saccostrea > Saccostrea cuccullata. Next base: position 611,096 of record NW_026935125.1, on the reverse strand, counting down.
TTTCCTTAAAAAGTTATCTTTTTAATGATGCAGTTAGCAAGTATAGATATATATTTTATCCCATGTCAAAATTTAAGTTGATATTTCAAGAAAAAATTCTCAAGTATTTGTCACAGATATTCTACACTGTACTGAAAACGTAGCCATAAATAAATTTACAGAGGACACCTACTTTTGCATGACCACATCTTGGTAGATGATTTGATCGAGGAGTTTGAAGGTATTGAGGTCTAGAATGTAGATATTTCCTATCTCTGTACCAATCAGAAGCTGTTCACAGTTGTTTGTCAGGCAGCACACAGAGATCCCCTTCATACGACTGTCAAAAGAAAAGGACCATTAAAACTTGTACTGGTTTATCATATAAATGTGATGTAAAATAACATTATACAGGCTATCTGACTGAAAAAAGGACCAGAACAACTTACACTGGCTATTATATGACTGGTTAAAAAGTACCATAATAATTGCACTGGAGGATTTCATATTTTATTGACAATTTTTTTTTTTTTTTTTTTTTTTGGTACAGATAAGATGGCATTCAAGTGCAAACAAATAAATTATCATTTTATGCCTAAGTATATGTGAGTTTTCAACAATACAAACATATAAAGTGTCTTTTTGAAAGACATGATAGAAGCAAGAGATAAATTGCATTCTACGCTTAGGCCATAATAAATAAATTGCTGGATTCTCATCCAAATTTTTTTTAAAAATCGAGGCGGGCGGGCGGCTTTTATTTTATATATTTTTTTTTTTCAACTTTGCAGATTTTTTGTTGACCTGGTCAGTCGTTGTTGTAATATCATTTACATAACCCAAATAAAAGTCATAGTAAAAGTTCACTTATCTCTTACATCACATCATCACCAATCTTTTTCAACCAATGACCCTTGTTTAAAATATATACGCATGTATTACAGCAATTACAATCTTTTCAGCTGTCAAAATCATGTTGACTTTCGCAGGATTTAAAACGAAAGTAGTATGGTAGATGAATACCGATCCCGATCAGAATTAAAATGAAGAAAACAGAAATAAAAAAAATCGAGGCGGGGGTATAAAATCGGGGCGGGCGGGGATGATAATCTAGGAATATTTTTATTATGGCCTTATGCATTGTTGAACTTTGGTCTACATGCATATGAAAATTAGGGATACAAATGATATAACATGTCTAAAATCAAATATGAACCCTCTTAAAAATAGAAACTTTGCTAAGAGAATAAAATATCTAGTTATTCAACAGTTAATAAATCTGTATTGAAAACAATCTCTGAATCTCTCCTCCATTTTCTTTTCAAAACACATTTCCTAAGGCATGCTCAAACAGTGTCTTTTAAAAAATAAGATTTCGTCTATTGCCTTTAACAAATATTTGTTTAAAATATTTATCAATGTCAATAATTTAAATCAATATCACACTCAAATAGATAAAAAGATGTTCTTGAATTATTTGGTAGGTCAGGCTGCCCTGAGAAAAGCTGACAATATTCAAAAAAAAAAAGAAAGAAAGAAAAAGAAAATGGTCATATTTATCATTTATAATACATTTCTTATTGCTTCAAACGTGTCAAAATTGGCTAAGAGAGTAGAAAATTTTAAGTCGAGGAATATCATCAAGTCCATTAAACATTCAACCATTAAGAAGGAATTCATACATTTAAATACTACTTAAATTTATATGCACTTGGTCATAGAAAATCATGCAGTAAATTCAGTTTAAAATAAATTTATGGACAACAATGCTTGTTTGAAAAAAAATATCCACAATTATCTGCCAGATGGTACTGTCACACTTTTTCACAACAATGTGTCCCAATTACCCTTCAAATGAGCCATTGTAAATGATTACCTTGGAGTAGCACATAATTAAAGGCAATGTAAGGCCAGCATTGTGTGGATAATGGAGAATAATTACACACAGGAAGTGTGGCCTTCAAACCACAGCAACCCAACACCAGACCTTTCTCTCTCTCATTCCTTACCCAATACGACTGTATTTTATCTTTATGGTCAGTTACAGTTTTTCATCATTTAAAGATTTTTATTGGTTCGGGTATCAATTTTTATGGACTGTGTTAATAGAAAACGCAAACAATACAAGACCGTAAATACTGAATGACTTGCACAAAATCTGTTCACGATCTGCAAGTGGAATAAAAGATGTAATGTCTAGACCAATCCATTCAGCAGGTCACAGCCGAGTCAAACGGGGCCTTCCCTCTAAATAATCAATACTCCATTTAGTTCCAACCTCGTACTGCACCAAATACAGATATCTATTTCTATGACTAAGATAAAACCATTAGATATAATGAGCAAAGCTCCTCTTATTCACACAGGTGCACAGTGAAATGTGCAGAGGTGTTTCCAAGCTACCCAGGGTTGTCAAGATTAGAACGAGCAGACACAAATGATTTTAGTTGAATTTGTTCAACATGTTCAATTTTTTTAAAAAAAATTTTTGACAATGACATCACCCTCTGCAATATCTAGTTAAAGCTACCCCACGTCTGGATTAAAATCAGACCATTTCATTTTCCGGTGTTAATAAACTACAGACTGTAACATTATCACTACCACTCGTATTCCCATTTATCAGAAAAATTCCACATTTACACAACCCAAAATATTCAACTTATTTCAGTGAAACCTTTGAAATAAATGAATGACTAGATAAGTATGCATATATTTGAATTGTCAATGATCATGTATAGATACCTTATCCAAATAAGAATGGGTTTATCAGACACTATAAAAGTTTTGTATTTTTGTAATTTGACAATCATTATGACTGGGTGCACAACAGTGTCAGCTGAGTTAAGCTCCAATAATAAAAGTGGGTGTGGGTTAAACTGGGTCAACAACTCTGACATTCCACAGGGATCCTGTCAATGATAACACACTTACACAGAATGGTAAACACTGAGCCTACAGACGAGGAGCTATGCTTGCCTCATCAATTTTCATATAGTGCATTATGCTGGAAATGTAAACACATCTTCAAGTGCTAAATATTTATGCGATTCCAGTCTCGTGTAGACTTTGCAGCTGTTACAATTTTTGTTTTCTTGTAACAGAATGAAAGTTTGAAAATAAAAGTGTTAATCCTGTTGCTGGAATAATCTCAGATCAAAGCTAGGGAATGACTTGTTTGCAATGAACCTGAACAATGAAATAGGCTTCAGACCATAAATTTTAACACCGATTGTTAACTTTTATCATTTGTTCCACTGCAGATGTGGTTTGCATTTCTCTAATCAGCACCTTTTTAAAACCACATGTTGCCTAATTTCAATGAATTTACACTTCATTAATATTGTTGTAAAAATTTTTACTCAGTGTCAAAAATATTTCTATGCATGAATTTGCTCTGGGGCTTCAAACATCAATATCAGCTGTCACACTTGGAGAGATTTTCAGAGAATCTTTTCCTTAATATAAAATAATTTATAAACCCAAGCATATTTTGCCTTCTCATATGCAAATCTCTTTGATGCATGACAGTAAAAAGGAAAAGAAAGGCTGATTGTTATGAAACTGTTTCCTTTTCCTTCCGATATGAAATTATTCTCTTATTCATTGAAATTGTTGACTGAATGTGTAATATTCAGGAAATAATATTTTTGTTACATATCGTTTCTACTGAAGCAGAGATAGAACTTTCTGAGCGTAATAATTTTTACCATTGATTGATACTTCCCTCTGCCTATCTGACTTGCAGTACTTGGCTAACTGTAGACAATTTACCTTTCATCCACACTGAAGGTGTACTCTTTCTTCTGTTCCAACAATGATCTCCCCCCTGTATGGTTAATCTCCCAGAGGTACACAGTGTTGTCACTGCATAAAGACAACAAACGGCCCTACAATGAAATAAATCATATGAACCCATGAAACTAACTATGTGTATATTAGGGCTGTCACGGGTACCCGAAATGACCCGGAACCGCGGAACAATTAATTCGGGTCGGGTACGGTTCCGTTTTTCTGGAATTCCGTTCGGTTCTGATTTGTATAGTACAGAAGTTTTTACTACAAAAATGGCGTCAAAAACGAGAGATTTGTTAGAATATTACTATTATAAGGTGATTTAAATAATTTGGTACAATTGTTTTCTAAGAAACTACTTTAAACTTCTTATAATGTTGCCATTTCTAAGATTAAATAAAAATATTCTTTTTGTTGTTGAAAATAATACAAATCATGAGCTTTTATTCCATTACCTACCCGAACCGAAAAACCCGAAACCGAACCTTAAAAAATCAGAACAGACCCAAAAAATTTTGGAACCATGACAGCCCTAGTGTATATATATGCAATCAGCAAATTTTGTTCAAAATGCTAGTGGATTATAATAGAACATTATATTTATTTTCAAAGAAAAATGTATGGTATTGAATTTTTTTTTTTACTATAATTGTGTCTGGAATTGCACATTTATCAAATTTATTATTTTTTTTTTTTAGTTCAGAATGAATGTCTGACCTGCTCTGGTAAGAAGAACAGCTGATTGACCGATACATCTGATCTCAGTTCTACTGACCACTCCACACCAGGGGCGCCAACTCTGGGCCAGGGTTAAGGAAATGAATCATATAATTTCATAAAATGCAACAAATATCACGAATATCTATGCCATTAAAAAAAGAACCCTTTAAATAAACAAATGTTTGCTTAATAATATTAAACAAGATTCTGTCATCTTTTGTGTACAAGTCAGTACAACTACAAAACAAGAACTGTGACAAACAAATCAGGACCCCCTTGAGAATTCTGCAGTTTTAATTTAGCCTGCTTTGCAACCTTTTAGTTATCAGAAGTAGTAAAAGATTAATCACTTGTCAAGTCTTGGAGAATCAATACACAGAGCGGCTGTAGGTGTGTGACTGTTTCTGATGGGAATCACTGATTTCTGATTCACCTGTACTTTCCTAACCAGTAAGTCTACCTGTGACTAACCTCTGCTGCCCACACTGGGGAGGGGGGATGAGTCAAGTTTAGGTCAATAGAGTTAATCTTTTACTTAATATTCCCTACAAACCAGTTTATTTGCATGATATAGCCATTTTAACACCTGCCTTTCTATTTGTATTTTATATTTGACAAGGAGAGCCTTTAATTTTTATGAAGCCGTGGTGATAACACATGAATTAAATCTTAAAAACATAAACATTTTGTATCAAACTGAAGAAATTGATATGAACCTTTGTCTAACAAAATAAAGTATTTTGATTATAAAACTGAAAATATTAACTGTAAATAACAGCAAAGTACTATCCTGCGTATTATTATGACTGTGTACGCATCATCCATTGTTTACTTCCGGAAAAATTATTAGTTCCTACCTGATGAAATTCAGAGCAGTTCAGAAAGGTTTCCAGACTGAGCAATTATTAAAATTTCTACTTCAAATCAAATTAAATGAAAAATGTGAATGTATATTATTCATATTTTTGTTTTTAGTGTGTTAATGAAAAAATAAAGTTGTTATTAAAACTCGTTAAAAAAATCACATTTGTGAAATCTAGCATGAAGATTATTTTGACCACGTCTTTCAGTACTGTCTCAGTACTTTGATTATGTCATGTACTTAAAATTGACAGTATGCACAAAATCAGCTTTATGAATTTTGAAAACAGCCATAATAAATCATCATCTTCGAAGCAATATTTATCATGTTTATTCCAAAGCAAAGTATTGGGTGTCCAAAATTTAACAACAAACATGAATTGAACTTAACGTTCTCCTACCATTGTTAAATGGTTAGCTCTGTGTGCGAAATACTTTAAATTCTTGTTAAAAAAATATGTCACATCTTTGAATTCATAACTTGAGAATACTCTACTTTTAAAAAAGATTCATAGGCCAGGCAGGTCTTTAATGGATGACCTATTTTTTCTGCCTCGGTTCTGATCTTTATTATCTAACTAACAACAGAAAACAAACATCTATTTCTTTTTCACAAACAGACCGAAATCTGTCAGTAAATTGGAGGACAAAAAGATTGAGATCAATGACTTATGGAGAGGTAACAGAGCTCAGAGATTTAAATCTGGCCAGTCCTGATAATTAGATCACATTCAATAATGATCAGTAATTGAGAGGATTACCTCATTGCAACAGGTCTGGCTAAAGAGGTCAGGGGGGATAACTTACTTGGAGGTGTGATTGCAAGAGTAATCTCCCATTGTGCACAATACCCCATATTACTACATACACAGTAATCCAATCCTCTGAAACAACATCTGTTGTGTCCACAGAAATTGTTCAGTGATTTATAAAGTAACTGTACACAACAGCTTATGATGTAAATATGAAATACATCACTACCAGTCTCTAACTGCCAATTTTACACAATCCCTTGAAATACCCCTCCTTCATTTCTCATATTTTATGCAATGGAAAATTATAACATTATGTATCTAGCAAAACCCTTTGAAATGTGTAATTTAAAGTTTAAACAAACTTTCAAAAATATTTTTCATTTAACAATATTAAAAAGAATGAACATGATGATAAAGCTTCAACTTATTACATGTATGCTTTCACCACAGACATACAATTACCCCCACTCATGTGAAATATTTTGAATAATTTGGAAAGGATACATTTTGATTCTTCCAGTTTTAGTTCCAATGGCCAGCAGTTTCAGCTTTGGATCATAGGCCATACATGATGGTTTACTTGGAAATCCATGATCAAGACACTGAAACAAAAAACAACAGATTTTAAATAAAGCCTTTCATTTTCTCTACATTATTCTTACATGATGACTGTATTATTCTACCGTAGATCTATCTCTCTGAACATTTACTCCATCACTATGCATAGCTCTGATGAATGCCCAGGCTATATCATTATACCAACATATTTGCAAGCCATTTTCCAGTTATTATGTATAATACATGGAGAAAATCTATAAGTAACATTTGTAAAACCTACGTGATTACGATCCAGTCAAATGCTTAATGCAACACCTGTTTTCATTGCTGTTGGAATTATATTATGCGTGTCTGTGATGCTGTGATTAGGTGGGATTTTCCGAACTGAACAATGTCAAAGACAAGAGAAGATAGGTTTTCTTTTGAAACACTGATGTCACATTTATATATTAGCTAGCTCATCAGTTATGGTTACCCGGTAGTTTTTGAATTGTAAAGTCAAAGGTCAAGACAAAAATATTTAGAAGTATACCAAGAGAGATCTTATCACAAAAAATACAAATGTGAAATACGAAAGTCGTAACACCAATTATAAACTGTTCAAAAGACTTGACAAAAGTTTTTCAAAGTAAAAACTCCGATGTCAAGGTCAAAAGATCAAAAATTTGTTTCTTCAGATACACCAACAGAGTCCCAGAATTTCAAATGATGTGGGCAAAAAAATCATCCCAGGGGCTAATTAATCATGAAGTTAAATGTCATATTCTGTGTTCTTTTGCCACTCTTATCATGGTTATTTTTCTCTGCTTCCTATTCTATTTAAATTAGAATCATTGCACAAATAATGTTATTTTCATAAGGATCTGTTGAAGCTACTAGATTGCTTTTTGGGACAATCTAAGCAAAACTGATTTAAGAGTTTAGAACATAAGATTCAGTGGCAAAAATTATCAAAGACTAATTGAATCGGCTTCCAACGTTATAAAATGTTACTGAGTTCCAGATATTTCAGTGTTTTATCAATGGATACATTCTTGAATATGTTTATCCCAATCTATGGAGGGGTTTTCATAAACAAGTGTCCTTGTTTCACGGATGAATTATTAATAATGCCATAGAGAACAGATGACACTCCTCTTTAGGAAGGAATGTTTATATAAATCTTGTTATGTTGATAATGTTCAAAGTAAGCTTATATGGGGGTGTACAAGAATGCATTTTAAATGAGACAATTTCAACAAAATTTTATGGATAGACAATAAAAACCACATTCCAAGATGATGAAGATATGCAACATATTGATAAATAGATGCATTTTCATATCATAAGGATTTTTGAAAACAGAATTAAAATAAAACAAATACTTTAATAAAACAGATAAAACTCATAAAAAAGATCTATAGAATAGATCTAACTGCCAATATTTATACCATGTACTGTAGATTCCTAACAATCTATTTTTGTGATATAAATTTAATCATGCAACAGGTGCGTTATTCACATTCAACATTTAGGGTCTATAGACAATAAAGCCACAAACAAGTCCTTTGTACTCTCAGCATCCATTTAATTTTATTGTTTCATTACGAACAATTAACATTTAACTAAATGCAAAGACAAATCCGAGGATGCTGCACACTATTTTTGTACGGTCGAGTGATTATGACTCATCCTTCAGCCATTCAAAAGAAAATGTGCAACATGGCTGCCTACATAGATAAATAAACTCACCCGCCGGTATCCGAATAACTCCTTCTTCAACTGACTTCTCTCCTCACTCTCTTTTGGAGGATGCTTCCTGAAAATTTTAAACATCCTGCGTTCCTGGTTTAAAAAACGAAACAAACAATGCCGGCGTGATGCTACCTCGAACAAGGGTTCAAAAATCGATATACGAATATCGCATTTTCCCGAAAAGAATATTTTATCAATCGTAGGTAAAAAATACAAATTCACGTCCAGATTTTAACTTACCTTTTAAAAATGTGAAATGATGTGATATAATCCAGGGTATATTACAGATTCTGTCCAATAGCCCGCGCTGTATAATCAAACTTTAGACAACCCTGCCCCCTTTGACCTCGTTTGAATAAATCCTTCCGCGTCTCATGATTAATACCTAAAAATACATTTTAGATTGATTCTTTAGAAAATCCTTTACAAATATAAACATTCAAAAATTTACTTTGATTTTAAATTCAGTAAACTGTCAGTGAGATGAAGGAAAAGATGAGATTATTTCCATACGGCGCACTTGTTTTCAAGCCGTAAGAATTGAGTTAATCGTCCCGACGCGTCTGAAAGATTACACGTGTGAAGAAAGACCACAGGGTGTCAGATACAAAGAATAATAAATGTATCAGTGTACACGGGCGGCGTACACGCATTAAAAGAAATAGACTTTTCATTTGAGGGGGGAGCAACCATCCTACCCTTGTAGGGAAAAATCTTTTGCCGAGTTATTTTGTTAAAATCATCTTTATTTACGGTTTTTAAAGCCCCCCCCATTGTTTCTGTCGAATATTAAAAAAGAACCCCATCACCATGAATTTAATTTCTAATTTACTTGCATTTTTGCAACAATTTTAAAATGTTTATAATTAAACATTTACTTATGGTCTTCCAACTTTTCGGTACTGCCTCTGAAATATGGCATTTCTTTGGTCTATTTTGCGCTACCTCAAAACTATTTGAAAAAAGCAACATATAAATTATTATTAGATACTGTAACTTCCGAATGGCTGGTAAACAACTGAATCAAGTTGTTGCTTATTTGAAATGATCTTTAAGGGGGTCATTAGTCATTTCTCATTAATTCGCTTTGATTTGATTATGAAAGAAAATTCAAGAAAATTGTTTCTTATAGTTAACATAAAATTTTATCAAAGTATATCCGATTAATGCTTACAAGAGGAATATGCAAAGACTCATAATTCATCAAAACTAAAATTTTACCAAGTTGTTTTTTTGATAATTTCAAGCGCTATGGATACAGTGATATATGAAAGAGCGAACAGAGAGATCAATTATTAGCAGGTTGAGATTTAGTGCACATAATCTTGCCATAGAAAAAGGAATTAAGGCATTGGTCAATACCAACAGATAAATTTGTAAAGATTTTCTAATATTTGCAACATAGGCCTAGGGGAGATCGAAAATGATTTTCATTTTCTCTATATTCACTCAATCATAGGTAACGTTAAATTTTGAAAGGAACGTGATGATTTTTTTTTCTCAGAAAAAATACTCAGATATGTTTTATGCTAAAAAGCTAAATGCTTTACTTTAATAGGCAATGTCCATAGATATTTAAATTAACATATATATCTAGAAATAAAAAGTAGCTCAAACATGGAATCATTGTTGGTTAAGTCAATGAGTTAAATTTAAGGGGGAGGGGCCTTTTTCAATGAATTCGTTCAAAAATGAATTAAGGCTATAGATATCTTTAGAAAAGAGTCCCCCCTCTGTTACTAAACAAAATTTACTCCTATGTATATATGTTTGTTTTGTGTTGGGGGGGGGGGGGGTTATTACACACAGTCACTTGAGTATAATACAGCCTCTAAAGGATCTGCGGAATTATACTAGTATATAATAAAGCAAAATAAACTAATGGAGGAAAATGTATATGTTCAATTGCACTTGCTCAGAAACAGAAAATGGTTATCAAAGGTCAACAAATCAGTTGTTTTTGCAACTCCGAAAGTATAGATTTATAATTTTCTTGTCCTACTTAGGCCTACCAGTATTGTAATAATATCATTTAAAAAAGCAACTGAAAAGCATAAAAACATATATGGCACTTGAAAACATTTACACAACCATTTCTAGCGATGAATTAAAGACAAGGCTTTGTGACGTTATAAACAAAAGCTGGATTAAAGATGGAACTTGTTATTAATTTTTTTTTCTTTCTCATTGGTCATCTACAAGTTGAATTTAAGTTTACTTGTTGAAAACCAGTTTGTTAAAAATTTCACAGGTTATCTTTAGAAGAAAATGTTAACCAGCAACAATGCCTTCCAAACTTTTCACAAGTCTGTAATTTACTTATTTTATGTACATAGCAAATTTTCTTAGAAAGATAGACGGAAGAATAGGGACATCAACCTGCGACCAAAGCTTCCTTCAGGCCCAATTAAATTATACAGCATTATTTTTATCAACTTGAAAATAAATATTCTCTTCTGTAGGAAATGAAAAAAAAAACATCAGCACTCCCCAACAATTGAACCATTGCTACGTCATGACATGGTGGCGCTCCAAAGGTTTTTGACGATGACACAATGACATGACGTCATAATACAATTGCTTTGCAACAAGACGAGAAGGTAAGTGTTTATATGCAAAATCGATTTCTACTAGTTTATTATTTAAAAATTGCATTTTAAACTCGAACAAATACTGGCGAATTGAGGTTATTAAATACTTAATAATAAGATACTTTTTAAAAGATAAATCCCCTTAAAATTATGTTTTTAAACTGATTTATGTAGGCCGTATATAGGCAATTATAATATTTATCATGACGTCATAATAACGTAACGTCTCAGAGGGTCTTTGACGATGACCTTGTGACATCACAATAACATTTGTTTGCAACCAAAACAAAAGAAAGGTGTACAATGTGAGTATTACAAATTTGAAGAATGCAGCAAATATACGAATTGGTTTACTCACGGTTGAATAATACCACTGTCTCTTTTTCTCGGGGGAGGACCTGCTGGCAATGCTGGCGATTTATTAATTTGATTTGAGTATTTTCAGTGCATTTCTCCAATATGCATACATGTATAGATATTGAAAAAGTGCAAGACATTAGCACACCGCACGGTCTGACTCTCTATCTGAATAGCACATAGGAGCCAAATTCTTTATATTAAAATATATATAACTCTCATGCAACTTTTAAATCTGCATTTAGTAAACACGTTCAGTATCCAGCGAATAATTCTTAGACTTAGACAAATGCTAAAAGGGGGGGGTATTAATATTAAGAAACAGCATGTAGCCATTTACAAGTATTTTGATAAGCATTTATATGTATCAAAGTTCTATTTCATGTCCACATTTTATCACAATTAAATTACTAGTATTGTGTTTACTTTTAATTTTTGATCATAACAATAAATATTTACGAGTTGTGATTTTTCTTATAAATTTCAGAATGGCATTTGAAATAGATTACAACGAAGTGTTAGATTTTGGCGAGGAGGCGGTGAAGAGTGTGGTAAGATTTTTTGTTTAATCCACAATCTGTAAAAGAGACCCCCTAGTTCTTACCTTTATATGAAAATTGCATTGTGTATACAATGTATCATCTATACTATTATTATATATTTAATACTAGAATTAATTCATCTACAGTTTATTCTCATAAAAAAATCTGGATCTAATAAATTATTCTTTCAATAATGAAGAACCCTTTATTTTTATATGCATCATATCCTAGTTATTTCATGTGTTATAAACATAATCGTGCATGTATGTATATATAGGCTTTTCAATTTAAAGATCATGAAATTTAAAACAAAAAAATGATACTGATCATGGAATTGCATGCACCGATTTTTTTCTCTATCAACCTAACTTTTTTTTAAGGATGAAAAGATGAAAATTTTAAGGTTTGCCTATAACTGGGCTGATGTGGTGGTTCCAAAGGAAGAGAAACAAGAGGTATTTTGATTGAAGTACAGTAATCTCAACATTTATACATCTTGCTAAACAAGATTTTCATATCGTAAAGATTTGGAATAAGTAGAAACTTTAAAATGTTTTTTAATGGAGATGCTAAAAAGACAATATTATTTGTTTGCAGACAAAGATAGCAGCGAAAAAACGGGATCCTCAAATAATGCTAAAGCACACGCACAAAAAACGAATGGTAAGAAAAAAGAATTACGCACTTTTAAAATTTGTTAGTTAAAAAAGCCTCCTAGACCTTTTCCATTTGTATATAAAAACGTGTTCATGTTGATTTGCAGAGGGAAATTGAAGACAAAAGGAAACACCAGCTGAAATTAGACCAGGTGCATGAGGAATTGTTGGTAAGCATATTTAGAATAATATCCATATAGAAATATGATCAGTGCGTGATAAACACACACTTTTTAAAATCAAAAATCCATTATTTAAGTAGAATTATGTGCCATTTGTTTTATTACAGAAAGTCTTCAATGCTAAAGGAAAAGAAAAGGAAAGGACTCAAGGGAGAGATCCACAAAAAATCTTGAAATACAAACATAAGATACTTATGGTAAGAAATCACACTCAAACAGACAAGTATACAAATATTTTTATAAAAAAAAAAGAAAATAAGATTTTTAAACATCTAATATCAAGCCATGTTGTTTTTTTTTTCTTTGCAGAAGAATATTGAGTTGAAACAAACGACTAATACATTGATCCTGGGTACATACAGAGAAATACTGGTAAGAAAACAACGAATTTCTCTATAAATACTCGGTAGATCCTAGATGTATGCAAAGTGCAGTAGTTTTCATGATCAGAAAATATTATATTTAAAAACATTATAGTGACCGTAATTTTTTTCTTTATAGGAAAGAAATGAGGCCAAGAAAAGGCATACAGGTCTGCTGAAAAATATCCACAATGAACTATTGGTAAGGACACACTTATATTTTACATGTGCATTGCTATAGCTGATGTAGACAGTCTTTACACCAGACTTTAAGTGTAAACTTCTGTAAATAATAAGAATTAAAAATTTTATAATAAGAATTGAGTATAACAAATTCTTATTTTGTGTCGCATTCAAACTTCTCTTCTTACAATTTAGTCTAAGAATTTAAAGAAAACGGAAGAAAAGACGAGTACGACAGAAAAGAGAATGGTTTCAAGTACATTAAAGGTACAATTAAGATATAGATAATACAAATCATTCATTCATTTCATGCATATTTTTTCCTGACATAGCCTACATATATTGTTTTTATTTATAGAAGAATATATTTCATTTCAGGTTTTGGCAGACAAGGGGAGGCAATTAATTGATAGGATAATGAAGTGTTTCCAATGGTTTTAGATTTAAAGAAAGTGACACACCCATGAACTTCATATTGTTTTTTTTATTAAACGTAATTAACCTTTGATCGAGTCTTTTCTCTTTTTTTTAAGCATTTATGAGGTATATTAAGAGATATGAAATTATGTTGTGGTCAATTAGGACCGAAGTTCAAAAGTTGGCTGAACTTAAAGGTTAAAAGGTCAAAATTATTAATGTCTGGGGCTAGGTCCTGTAACCAAAAAATACACATGTGAATTATACAATTCCTAGCACCAAGTGTTCAGATGTTATTATCAAGGTTATGGAATTTTATTAAAACTCATACTCCATGTTCAATTTAAACTGCTCAAAATTTTTGGTATCCAATGAAGGTCATGTCAAGAGAACTAATTATGTGAAATATAAAAGCCTTATTACTGCATGGTCAAGAATTTTGGAAAAGGTTAATAAAAAAAAAAAAAACTAAGCCAAGCTCTAAGATATCAGCCTCGTGGCAGAGTGCCTGAGAGTGGTTAGAGCGTCTGCTCTAGAGTTGTGAAGTAAGGAGTTGATCCTTAAGTCACAGGTTCGAATTCCACTGTAGGACATGAAGACCGGTCCTTTAGATGAGACCGTATAAACCAAGGTCCCATGTTGCAATAGAAGTTGACACGAAAAGGATCTCTCACTACTTAATGGCCCTCTTTGCTAAGCATAGGACAAAATTTGCAGCTCTCCACCGGCAAGTGATGGAGTGTCCATATTAGTGAAAAATTCTGGAGAGGGATGTTAACAATAAACAATTCATCAATCAGACTCTAAGGTCAAGATCATAAATTGTTGGTATCGAAAGTTGGGCTTTGTCACAGATAATATAGCCTGTTGAAATTTGACAGTCTTAGTTCCAATTGTTCAAAGTTATGACCTAGGTTATAACTTTTTATAAGTTTTATATAAAGTGTGTCAAACTCTAAGGTCAAGGACCCAAGGACAAAGATATTTACACCCAAGAAAAGGTCTTTACAATAAATACATATGTACATAATCATGTGAAGTTTAAAAGCCCTATCATCAATTATACAAAAGTTATGGCCAAGGTTTAAATTCGATGATTTTTTTTTGGGGGGGGGGGCCCAAAACACCAAGTTCATGGTCAAGAGGTCGAATACATTCGTACTCTATGAAAGGTATTGTCACAAGGAATAAACACATTATATATTAAAGCTGCACAGTTCCAACGATCAAAAGTTAAGGTCAAGCTTCAAGACTTTGTGGGAAAACAGTATCAACAGACAGAGAGTTTGACAGACGGATGATGGACAGGGCAAAAACTATATACAAAACCCCTAGCTGCGACTGTTCAGAAGTTATGGTCAAAACTCAGAATAAGGTAAAGTTTTGCAAAGGTATGTCAAACTCCACGGTCAAGAAAATATGTTGATACCCAATGAACTCAATTCTTGTTCCCTTAAAAGAATTTCCAGGAAGCCAAAAGAAACACAGACACAAATTTGTATTTTTCTGATTTATTTATTTTGAACAATTTATGCTGCATGATGTTTTCTTTTCTACAAAGCTCTGGAGTTAACTGTGCATGACCATTAAAATATACTTTTCTAACCATTTTATAACAATTAAATAACAAAACTGCAAAGAAATCGCAGCAAAATGGAATGATTTTCTGCCATGTTGAAGACATCTCACAGAATGATTATGTTAATAGAATTTGTGAAGAAGATCAAATGTTAATTTCAAAGTGAGGAAATGAAATAAATATGACTAGATCAAAGACACAAATGCAATTAAAAAAAATGTAGCACTGATATTTAAAATGTTTTATGAAAAAATACATATTCCAAGCTGTAAGCTGTGCATGTTTATATGATAACTTTTTGTCTCATTCAAAATGTAGACTTCAATGATTGATTTGTATAAAGAAAGTTTGTATACCACAAATGGTCATATTTTGAATATGTTTATCCCATAAATCTCCATACAAATATACCTATTTTTAGAAGAAAATTATTCGTAAAAAATTTAACCACAATGTTTAGAACAATTCAACATATATGTGAAGCCTGGAGTACCATATGACAGAAAATTATATCTGAATTTTTATACTAAGTTCACAGGCCACAGCACTCAGTTGTGTAAAACAGAATAAAAAGCGAAACATTTACAGACATGTACATGTACGGTAGGCAAACTACTATCAGAATGGTTACCCTATGTAACAGAATGATGGCATGGGTAAAAAAACAAACTTTCGAGTGGTTGCTAAAATGAACAGTTGATCATTGATGCTTTACTTGCATATTTTTAGTTTTCTAAAAATAATCTGAAGAATTCATTTTTTTCGAATTAAATAAAGTTTTGTATTTGATTGAATTTGATGATAAAAAATTATGCAGGTATTTATTTATTTCAGTATATAATTTAAAACATTTGGAGACAGTCATGTAAATGAACTGGTCAGGAATAACAACTACACAGAGTTCAAATGTATTCAGAACAGTTTGTATACTGTCACTGATGTTGATGTATATTTTATAAAATTTCACAGAGAAGTTTAATCCTGTTGAAGAATTTCCCTTGACAGATAGACAGGAAGACAGATAAATAATGGACAAAGTGATCTCGACAGGCAACACACACATACACACAAAAATACAGCAATACTGTGAAGCTTTTACCATCCAATGAACAGGACAGAAATCGTTAGCAATTTCTCTGCTTAGTAGACAATCATCTCTGTATGGTTTAAATGTGTACATAAAAAAGAGAGAAAATTTATGCAAAAATCTAGCCTTGTATAAAATAGAGTATAAAACTGGAAATCTATGAAAATTAATTTTTTCAAAAGCTACAAGTTCTCTATAATTCAGCTACTGGCACTACTTGTGTTAACTATCATTTTATTTTTTCCGCAATCCATCTGTTGGTAAAATCCAGTGAAAGACTGAAGATTTTTTATGCTTATCAAAACTGGTCCACCTAGAGTACCAAGTAACAATGTTTCATTGTAAAGAAAGTGAAAAATTTAAGCAAGCATTTGAAAGCTCGAAAATATCACTGCTTCAACAAATACCCAGGTTTTTAAAAAAAATATTTAATATTATAAATGCTGTTTAATACAGAAGTTTATGATTAAATACTATGTACTTTGTATTCTTATTTGACATAGATTAATAAGCACCAACTGGAAAAAAATCTTGCAAGTTTCATGTATATAGAACATGATTAATACCATACATCAAACATTATTTGTGAAATGAAAATATCTGTGTAAAAATAAAACATCTTTACAGTTTTTTAACAAGTGTATATTGAATAGATATGAAGGAACCTTGTCCTAATGGAATATCTTCTTTGTGATAACATGAGAAAAACAACATATGAATATCATTATGAATGAAAAGGCAAAAAATGCATAGTTTTCACCGAAGCTGTTTCTTTCTCACAGTGACTTCCCTTGATATGTTTTTACATTCAACAAAAAAAAAATCACAACACGGAAAAAATTGTGCCACTTCAATAATTCTAAAAGTACATGATCTTCAAATCCATAATAAAAACATCGGGCCTTTTCTACATTTCAATTAAATTAATTAAATTAATAAATATCAACTTTTCAAATTTTCCAGAATGGAATCAATCCAGTAGTACATGTAACATCCTGCAAGACTTGTCTCCTTTATAGTACAAAGAATTTCTCAAGTTCAAGCTACTGCTGACACAACATGGGCACACACTATTCTGTTAATCAAACAATATTTTTTAACACTGCATGGACAAAACTAACATGAAAAATAGTTCCTTTTGCTTATAAAAGTCAACATTAGCAAAATGAATATTCATGAGATCAGGATGCCATCCTTCCATCACCAATTTGTATATCTGGTGTTCCATGGAATTCATTGGTTTCCTCCAGGTCAATAAATAAACATGAGATACCATATAAGGATAAGTCCAGCTTACCACAGTTTCCATCACACGTGAGACAATATCAGTTCTACCCTTTGGATATCACAGAAAAACTAAAACACTGGCTTTTTTCTCTTCCACGTACGACATTATCGATTTGTTATTTCCAATATGGAGGGATTTTTTTCAAGAATGGTCAAAATAATTTTGTCCACGTAAGATTTTAGATTAATGTTCACAGTTTCCACTTCCTGTAGTCTTGTCATCAGCTGAAGAAGAAAAAGATTTTTTATAATTCTGATGTTCTTCAGTCATTTCAAATACTGGTAATGAATGAAATGGAAAAATCCAACAACTATTCTAAACTTTGATGAAACTAACGTAGCGTTAGCCTTGTAACTATATTTTGCAAAGCATTAATAATATCTTTTTACTTTGACTCTCCATTAATCAAAACACATTTTCCAGATTGCAAAATTATCTGCATGGACAAATCATTGCCCTGTTAATATTGAGGTCAGCTTAAAAATAGTAACAGACCTCCTCCTTGGTTAGATGCTCGAGTTCGGTGGCCAGGGACTTCTCTTTCGTATCGTTGACCAGGGTCTTTCCTTCGTTGATGCACCGAGTCAACAGCTGAGCATTTAGATCCTCGTTTAGATCGTGAAGCTGTTTATTTTCCTAAAATACAATTACAGACGTCAAAAATGGTTTAACATAATAATTGTTTTTGTTATTTATTGTCATACTACTTGTAATACAGAAAGTGGATATGATTATTTTTTTTTCCAAAAAAGGAAAGAACTTTTGTTTAGTATGTACATTTAGCTAAAATTAGTTTCTGAAGTTTTTTTTTACTGGAAAAGGAAAGAAAATCCTTGAAATGATTGAGAGAAGTTATCGATAAGAAGTGAAAAACATGCATTGCTTTTGCAGCATTTTTTTTTTACAAGCACTGTGGCACTAATTCAGATATAATATAGAAAGTAACTACAGTGGTGTTTGTACATGCTTTAGAATGCTAATAAATCTATTATTTCAAACTCTGAATATTTCTAATGAATTGCAGGTATAATTTCCAATCAATCCAAATTATTCCCTATATCATTTCAAATCAAAAGGCTGCTATTAAGTCGGGATTTGATGTTACATGTATTGGCTTTATTTGAATAATGAACATTTCTTTTGACAATTGTTGATCTTTAATTTACTGGCTAGAAACTTTGATGTTGGATGATATAAACTGAATGTAACGAATATCACAAAACTAACGAAAAAAAAAAACTCAAACGAATCATAAATTTGCATACTTGCTCAAACTCAATGTAAACAGAAACCTTCCGCAAACCTACACAAACAAATGGTGACAGTATATATGAAAAAAAAAATAATAATAAAAAATGTGAAAGCAAGACCAGCACAAGAATCATTGCATTCCATAATTCAGAAACTCTGAAATAAAAGCAACATTAATACTGTTTTTCAACACAATATACATGTAGTTTCAGATAGATCATGAAAAAGTTTTCAATGCAAGTACTGACAAGCAAAAAACATGCCATATTTTGAAATTTTTCTATTTTTTGTTGACATTTAGTTTTAATAATTGAGAAATCTGCTACAGGGAGTGGCATGGGATCTTCATGCTTTATATTAAATTTAAGCACTTTGAACAAACATAATAATCAGACTGTTAAGAACATGAATTAGCCAGACTTTAAGATTCCTTGGTACATGCATGTTTGAATGTTAATATACCCTGGTATATCATTGGCACACTACAGGATGTGACTTATTTCTACTATTAATGGCAATATAAGGTGCAAATAGGAAGATTAGGGACTGCTAATAAATTTAAAAGAAGCACATTTTAGCCCTATTTATATTGTGTTGACCAACAAGAAACACAAGCACCCAAAAATGCACAACAGCAATGTCTCTATGCCTCTAGACAGTCACACAAACCTGAGAGAGTGTCCTCCATTCAGAAGATAAGGCCTTCCAAGTTAACAAGAAACAAGTCAGAATCGTGTCAGAAACAAAGAATTCAAAAAATGCTCTCAGATGTGAAATTTAAAAAATAAATTGAAGACATGGGACACACTTCAAAGAGACTTATAGCCTTGATCTTGAAGCTGATTGATTTAAAATTCTGAAATGGTTTCAGCTAATTTCTACAGAGAGATATAAATTTCTGTAGAGATACTCACTTCCTTTAACCTATTGACCTCTGTGTTGAGTGCCTGATATCGACTCGGTAATTCAGCCAGGCTGTTATTTCGTTGACGCGGAGATTGTCCGAGTTCGTGGTCAATCTTATATTTACGTAATTCTTCTAGCTCCTTCCCTAATTCATCTAGAAGCTACAAAAGATTTCAATTCAATGTGTAGATCAAAGAAAAATACAAAATTTTCTTTCATTCAATTCTAGATAAATTTATAGTTGCCTTCCAAAACATGTGGACTCATAATCACCACAAGTGCATTAACAGACATGCTCATTGTAATTAATATAAACATTTCGATATAGATGATTGACTTTGTATTTGTTAGAAGATACCCACTGTTCCAGTGGTCTGCCGTGACTTGTCAAACTTCTGTTTTAGATCCTCGTGTTCACTATACAGGGTGTTGTAATCGGCCTGGGCCTCCGTCAGTTTATCCTGAAGGTCTAACTTCTCCTGTTGAATAAAACAATTCATCTTAAATATCAGCTTTTAAAAGAAATATAGTTAAAATCAAAGAAAGAAATAACCAGAAATTTTGCTGAAGTAGTTTGCAATGTATGACATAAATAGTCTCTTTTGATGTCAAAATATTTCACAATGACAACTTACCACTCGTAATTTGTCTATTTCTAGCCTGAGTTTGGGATTTTCTTGTTTCAGCTGCTCATACTCATGTTCTATATTCTGCAGCCTGGGAATAGACAAAGAGAAATCCATAGCAGTTCTAAACTAATTGACTTCATAGACAACAAAGGAATCTTCATTCCCTTATACTTTATTTTGGAATTAAAAAAATATTTTTCTCTGAATACATTTAATGCATTATTGAATATCTAAATGTACATTTCTCTCAGTGTCACACAAAATTTTATTGTGTCTTCAATACTTACCTCTGTGAAATATACATTTGCTCTGCCTTTTCCGTTTCTGCTCGAGACTGAAAAAAAAGGATGAAGAATGTAAAATCAATAAACAGGAATTATAATGGCAAAAAATCAATGAATTAAGCTATCTTAGGGCAGGTACAAATGCTGTCAGCAGGTGTGTCAGTTAATCAGCTAGAATACAAGTCCTCTGCAGTGTAAACAAGATGTCCTCATCCTACTTCAGTGATTCTGGGGAATTTAATAACTATTGACAACTGCATGTTTGGAAGTTAATTAGAATAAAACACTACAATTTCAGTTGCATCCAAACAACATGTTAATAATAAATTTTATTCATTTCAAAAACTATAAACAAATCTATGATATTGTTACAATAATTGCATGGTACCAGTATATCTATAACTTCACTGGCACCATATTGCTCTTATAAATGGAACACCCCCCTCATTTTATAATCAACTTCTTTACATAGATGCCCAAAAGGTTTGCAATGTGTCAAAATTTAATTTGAATTTCACAAAAATGTCTGTTTATTAATGTGAAAAAAATTCAGCCTGGGACAATTTGAAATGACTTTACAAGATATGCTATCATATGAATTTAACAGTTTCTAATATAAACTTGCAGGTTGTTTGTGTGTATGTGTGTCTATGGGGTGGGGTGGGGTAGGGAGGTGCAAGAATGCCTTAATTACTATATAAATCCCTGAGGTATTCCGTGTGTATTCTTCCTCCTGATGACACAAACTTTTTTCTACACTCCATACAAATGTGATATTATAAACTCATGCTATTTTCACCAAATTTTAATTGCTGTTAGTCTGTGTAGAAAAGGGCTTCATAATTTTCAAGAAAAGCAACCTTGAATAATTTAAACTAAGTTTATTTTAAGCCTGTTAAGTAAATACTGTGTTTTACCTAATTTCTGTCTGCACTACTTCGGTGACAATTATTTAAACACAGAAAATTCCTTTCAGACAAAATCAATTTATCAGCTTGACAGTAAAAGCAATATATTTACACAGTGATACAAAAACTACGAGCAGCTTCTTCAAAATCAATTTATTTTAATTCCTGTATAGTCAGGATTTGGCTAAAATGCAGTTAAAAAATTTACTTCTTGTTGATCTACATGTAATACCATCAAGGGACTGTGCCAAGGTTGTGGAGGGGGAGGGAGGAGAGAGAGAACTTACCAGCATTTGTTTAAACTTTTTCTGTTCCTCTGCGAGGGTTTCTTGGGATTTCACTTCCACATCCTTTAACTGTTCTTCTAATGAATGAATCCTGTAATAAAAAGAGGCTCAGATAAAACATCAGTAAAAAATATCAAGAGGTTAAAATCTGACTCATCACTGAAGAATGTCATTAGAACATCAGAGAGCAAAGAGCATGTCATGTCTAGAACATCATTTCACTCAAGGCTATCATATGAAAGATGATAATTCAGAAACACCTATTTTGTTGCTATTTCTTTTAACAAAATAAAAGTAACAAAATGCTGAGAAAAAAATGAATTGTAACAATTAAAAATAAAAGTAACAAAATGCTGAGAAAAAATTGAATTGTAACAAAATTGAAAAGAGATCAAAGATTCTTAAAGTTTGTTTAAAATTATTATCACGCAAATAGACATTCTTTTATGTAAAATATATATAACATATACCGGTAATACAGCCAGTGATGCTAGTTATTGCTGTAGAAAGAATGAAAGCTATAACTGACAATTAGAAAAATGACACAGCTTTTTATATTCTAACCTTCATAGAAATTGCATGAATACATGTATATTCAATTAGAAAGCCAATCTTATATTCACAGATAGAAAATAGCATATAATTAAAAGCCTTGAAAAAATCATCACCAAAACAGAGAAAAAGACACATAACAAACTAGGCTATCTATGTTTGTTAGAAACAAGCATATTCTCATTTCTCTTAAAGACCAAAAAAAAAAAAAAAAAAAGCTGAGCTTGCAAAGTGTTGTAAAATATTTCATTCCAGAACAGATCAAGTGAAATCATGAAGTGTAAGGCATGCTTGTCCAAAAATAATGGAAAAAGAAACAGAGAACTTTTTAAAAAGCAAATAGATGTCTTTTATATAGATTTCAACCCCCCCTCCCCACTCTTCTGATCTGCTCAGAACTGTTCACAATTACATTGCCTTCAAAATAAATACAACAAAATTCCCAGTTTTGTGCCTCCCATCAATGTCAGACAGGTGCTTTGATTGATGAGGGCACGCAGTAACCCTTAATTGACATTTGTGTAAATTATCAATGAAACATGTCTCTTGGAAAGAGAATCATTAATACTGATCATAGCTGATTGAATTTTTTCAAAATATCAAAGTTTAGTTTTTGACATTTTCAAACTTTATTGCAATCGAAAAAGTGATAAACAATGAAAATTGAAATTAAAATGTCAATCAGAATTGAAATTAAATGTCAATCAAGTTTTTTTTTAAAAACTTACACCAGATTATTAATTAAAACACGGCTACATGTACTACACACCATACACCAATATATTGTCACACTACATCTACATTGAGTTTTCTTACCTGTCCACTATGCTATGATTAAAATGTAAATGTCTATTTTTATATGGCTAAACAGAGATATATATATCAGACGAGTGTACATTTAAAATATCCTTAAATAAAGCAGGTAATGTTGGCAAACTTATTTTTCCTTAAATGACACATAATGTAACTAAATACAAGATAATTATAGGTCTTCTTTTTTTCAAAGTCAAAATGGGCCCCATGAATGCAAATTAAAAGAAATTCAGAGCTATTATCTGTTATTGTAAAACATATTTTGCAAAGGTAAATTTCCTTAAAAGAGAAGAAAAACAGATTTACAACATGACCACCCCCTGAGGCTAAATCTTCTTCCGCAATGCCAGCTGGACATCAATTTATCTGAACTTATAACTATTGACACCTGACCCATTGGGCCATACCCATGTCCTTTTTATGAAGGTAATAAAAAAGTAGTCCCTAAGTTCAGGGTAGATGTAATCAAGGACTCATACCTTTCCATTAGATGGCTATTTTCGTCCTTTAGTTTAGAGTGGCTAGTGTCTACTGAGGTTTTCTCCTCTGACATATGGACCAACTGTTTCTCTAAAAACTGGACCTATATAAATTTAAAAGATGGGTTAAGAAATATATAATTTATGATAATTAAATGAAAATACATATATCTTTTTTTGTATTGCATTTTGATATCCATCTTTAAATTTCTGTCTATTCATTTAGATCTCATCTGTGATTTAGATCCACATAGTGCATAAATTTTTGATTGTGAACCCTGGCATGTTAAAAAAATACCGTAACCCATAATACTGAAATTGGAAAACTGACAATTTAATAAAGATCCAAATAATTGAATTAGGTAACACCTTAGGGTGGTTTCTGGGTAATAATGGTACAAACCCAGTGTAATGATAATTAATCTCATGTTTTATACATGTATTGAAATTCATCAAAGTTTAAATCTGTAGGATTTTAAATCTCTGGTTGATACTTTAACAATATATTTTGATAAGCCTTGTAAGGTGACTGCATGATAACATCTGCCATCTACCACTAGCTAATGAACACAAAAGTCAATATCCCACCTAAAATCAGTAAGTCACCTGTGACAATAGCTTGGACAAAGACGACAGGTGGTCAAACTTTGCAAGTTTTCAATAAATGTGTTACTTTCCTCCAACCTTTTAGAACATCTGCTCTCCTTTATTTTTTAATAATAATGACAAACAGATTTATAAGTTGGAATTGGAAAAAAAATGCTCTAATTGGCAAATGTCCCTAAAGATTTCATGCCTATTTTTAAATCTTGGTGTAGATAATCATTGTTAAGAGGCTTCTGAACGATATACACCTTATAATAAGGAAATCTTCAAAGATAGATCTATCAATACCGTACCATCAATACTACTATACACAGCAAGCATGCCAAGTGTGTAAACATTTTTGTCTGTATAAAAAAAAATTCTGTAACATTTCAAAATAAATTATGAATTGCATAATTATTTATTTTATGCATCTTCACATACTGTTTGCTTTCAAATGAAATTGTATAATGGATGTATTTGGGGAAAATGTTGAGAAAAAAAATCACAAGTTTGCAAGTGGCACATCCATATCAAAATGAACAAATTGCTTCAAACAAATACATCTTTTTTTTTTCCATGCATGTATATGTAAATAGCAGGTAACAATTTTATGACAAGGAAAAATCTCAGATGGAAACACAATCTTTCCTTTTAGTAAAATAAAATACTGCGACTCTCAAAACTTATTAAAAGAAATGAAAACAGTCTTCTGCTATAAACTATGAATTACTTCTTTAAAAACTGACTTATCAAGGATGTTTATAAGCACCAACCACTTCCGTATTAGTCAGTAGTAATCCAGGGCCTTTATTTATTTCCTTACTGAGTCATTCTTACCCGGTCATTCAGACTTTGGAAATTCCCGTCAATGTCGTCCAATACCTCCTCACCTGGCTCCATTCGAGATCGGTTCTGAAGTTGACTGAAAAGTTCAAAGGTCATATTCCAGAATTACAAATGAATGTGTACTTGACATTTGTAAATAGGATAAACAATGAAAAAAGGAAGAAAAATTTAAAGAAAAATATTCACTTATTAATTAGCATTGATTGACTTACCTTGCATATGCTGCAGATGTCATCCTGGACCTTTGGCTGAAAAAATAAAATACATTATTTAACGATTGTTTCTCTCACAGGCCCAATATTCTGAACAACACAAAGTGAATGATATATGGCAACATCAGGTCATGACATATTGTGATAGTACTGTACACAGTCAGTTCGATTCAATTAATTAATTGCCCCTGTCTTGTAGGGTGTACACATCAATTTATTTTACTGATCACTTTGTTATTGGAAATAACTGAACAAGCAACTAGAATTAATTAATACAAAGCACATAAGTAATCTAAACTACACTGTATGAGCATGTTTTATTTTGTATATAAGCAAAATCTAGCTTCCTGGTTTCAACCCAATTCTAATGTCAATATCAGCTATCTATCTATAAATCAGTACTATTATGTATTTGTGTCTCTCTATTGTGACCTTGTAGTAGATAGTCATAAATAGTGCATAAAGTGACCTGATTAGTACATCTATACGTAATACACACTGTCCGCAACACACATGTATTAGATTAATTGCCACACTGATAGAAAATCAACACCTACAATGATTTGGTCTATTCAATATTAAAACAAGAGTATAGTTGATAGAGAAATATAGGAACACACAAAATGTGAAGAGTTGGCTGCCATTTTAGGAAATTTGGTCATAAACTGCCTGACCTAATCAATTTGTATGAGATATATACCTGAAGCACATTATTTTGGGATTTTATAAAATATATACCACTATACACAACTGGTTCATTAATCTCACCTTGATTTCGAAGACTTAGATTCCATTAAGTTTATATAAATTCCTCCCAATATTCATGAAATTCCCTACAGCTTTGTATATATATACATATGTGAGCTAGATCCTATTTGTGCATTGTTAACATGTACATATAAATATATATATAGTTATGTACCATTGTACATCAGGATCAGGATTTGGTGGTTATTTCTCATTTGTGACATTTATGTATCAGTGGCTGGCCTCTGTGTTTCTTACTTTTTATATGGCATTTTTATGACACCCCAATCGTTAAGCTCAGAAAGATAAATAATAATAACAATCCAATTATTATCTAATGTGACTAATTATTACTGCAAAGGTTTTATCTTTCAGGACAGATCATAAATTTTTAGATTGATGCTGCTCAAAATCGATGTAACTAATCAAAAACCAACTTATTTAAATGAAAATTCTTTCTGCGCTAATCTTCAATGTGTTTATGAGGTAAATCACTAAATTTTATTTAAGTCATTTCATTTTATAACATGTACATAATACATAATGCCTATCATTAGATTAAACTGGCATGATGTTTAAAGCTTGTAAGCAAAGATTTATAAGCACTTTGATGTTAAAACCATGGGTTAAAAAATTAATTTAAAACTGTTAAAATCCATGCAGTGTTAGTAAAAAAGAAATACAAAGGCAACTACGAGTGTAGATAGCATCGACCCTCACACATGCATAAGATCAAGAGTTATCTACCCTAGGCCTTTACGATGTTTATCTCCCCTTCTGGTTCTAACTTTGTGTAAACTATCATGACTTCTGTAAAACAATGGAAAAACCTCTCTATGACCAATGTATTCTTAATCAAGTTTTTAAAAAAAATAACAAAATCAATGCCTTCAGATTACATCATACTAAGAGCTCAATATTATATAAAATTATAATTAAAAATTCCAACATTGCAATTCTTTCTTACAATACTTCTTTTTAAGGCCAAAATTTGTTCATACTATACAAGAGCCTGTACATTTTACCTTCTATGGAACCAAAATATCTGCACATATTGAACTGAAATGTAGCCGAATATCAGACAGACTATAATTTATCTTTGTTTCTGATTCACTTACCTGTTTTGTGAGGGCTCAGACAAGTCTGATTCTATTTCATCAATACCATAGTCCACAAAATCCCCCTCATCTTGGAAGCCTAATCTTCTGTTAGAAGAGATAGAAAGAGTCATGCATTGTAAAGAGTTCACATTTCATCATGCAATGAAACAAGCCATGATTCAAGTATGACATAATTTTTTCATTGGAATCTTCAATTTTGTTGAGAGGAAACTATTTTATTCCTGATTTTTACAGCATTTCTAAATAAAATTTTGGAAATTTGAGAAAGACTGTAAACCAACTGTCATTTTTTACAATAAACTTTTATAATTTGCAATTTATCAGTTTGAAATAAATCCATGACTGTAGAAATATACTGTTAATGGTTCGCTTCAAGAAATATTGCCAAGTTAAAGGTTGTGAAACTTAATAACTTAAATAAACAAATAAAATTTGGCTTAAAGTTTCAAATAACAATTTTTACTACTTTACTCAAGGTGGATGATTAATAATTGATACAGGGAATATGAAATGCACATGATTCTACATCCAAGAAATTACATGCTGTATTAGTATAGAATTTACTCTTAAGAAAGAAAGTATGTTATATAATGATAACGTATATGAAATATACTTGGCCACAAAAAGTTCTATTTTTATTTCTTTATCAAAGTATTTTGGGTGCATGTTTATTTAAGAGTATTATCAAGATATGTGTGTAACCTTCTCTCTGCCTGTATCCTGTACCTATAAAATATGTCTACAGACTCTCAGGTAACCTTACCAGTCTTCACGAAAACTCACTGGTCCGAAGATTAAGTGAATTTTGATGTCGGGGTGAAAATCAAAATTCAAGAAGTCCGATGGGCTTGTTGATTATAAAAATTATACACAGTCAATATATTTTTTAACTGTCTTGCTTGCATAAATTTCATTAATATATAAAATAAAAAGAACAAGCACATGTTGTTGAATCGTATTATTATAACCCTTTTATAACATGGATGTATTACGTAACAACCGGAACTAGCTAGTAACTATTAACTAGTATGTAAAATGTGCGAAGTTCCAACGAACAACTTACCGAAACGCGACAAAGGATGAAAAATGGCGGCATTTCAAAAGTTGAAGTACGCAAACATGTATAAATTCATAGTTATGAAAATTTATTTATTTTATTTTTTTTTAATAAAGGGACCAGTAAAAATTTTGGTGGGCCAGTAAATTTTGAAAGTTCACTGATCCAACTGGCCAGTTAGTTTGAAAAGTTTGAAAAGAGTATTATCAAGATATACATGTGTACTATTCTCTCTGCCTGTGTCCTCTGCCTATAGAGTACATCTACAGACTCTCAGGTTACCTTACCCGTTAGGTGTGTGATGGAGATTCCTACGGACAGGTTCGGGTGTGGACAGGTCAATTAACAGCCCCTGACCTTGACCGTCTTCATCTGTGTTGGTGTCGTATTCATTGTAAGTGTACGCACTGGCCTCCGATGTTTCAGGGAACTGCAAAAGTTAGCACAATCAATACACCATTTGACATTTCATCAACTTAAACTTAACAGAAATTTATGATTTGCTCTGATGAAACAAGTTTAAATCAAAAGTTTTCTGTTCCAAACAAAATGGTTATTACCACAAGTATTATTTTACAGCACAGTTGAACTTTAGTATCTTGAACACGATAGCTCAAATACATTGATACATGTATGTTGCAGTGATTTGGAAGTCTCTTTACAAGTAAAAGTATTTTACCCTGGATATCTCAAATTCTCAGATATCTCAAACTTTTTCTTGGTCCCATTAAGTTTAAGATTACAAGGATTGACCCTATTTGTTGTATTTGATACATGATGAAAAATACATGATTGCAATAATTGAATGTAAACCCTTTAGATCTTGTCTAAGACTGACCTCTGTTGAGGACACGTCCTCAAGTCCATCAAGTCCGTTCAGGAGATTGTTGTTGTTTGTTGACGGACTGGGGATCTGGAAGAAGCTTCCTGTATTGACTGGACTTACTACAAAGACAGAAAAAACAACATTTATTTTTCTCTGATATATATTGTAACAATACATTGTCATTTGAAGCTAAAATATACACCAACAGATAGGCTATACATATGCAGCTGAGTTTAACTGTACACAATAATTTGGATGCTTCAACTTAAACTGAATCTGTGAGGAGCACATAGTATTTTTATGTACCAAGTATGTTTCAGTCTGGACTTTTTCCTTTGAACACAATTGTTCAGATTAATAAGGTGTGACTGTACATATGAAAACATATGAAAACTTTTTTATTTTAACATCTGAAATTCAATATACTGAAAGACATAGGTATGACGATAAAGATGCATACATATGTATCCTTGATTTCGCATCTTAATTAGAACTTAAATTCTAGTTGTGTGAAATGTTATAAATAACATTTTGTTGTCCTAAATACTGAGTCATTACAAAATCTTTCCAAGCATCCTAACAATATTCATGTTAATTTACTGAAGTTTAACTATATACATGTAAAACATATATCATAAACATCCATTTTTTTTCTTATAATAATTAATGGACTGGAAACAGTGCCTCTGGAGTCTATTTTGTGACAAAATTTACACATCTATAAACCTAATTAACTGTGCATAAATTGATTGGTAGACTGATAAATCTTGATAATTTAAGCATCAACCTGTGGCAAGAATCAACATTTACCTACAAATTTACTGTTGCTAGTTTATCTGATTTAATTCTTATCTGCTGAAAAGGAAAGGCCACAGATAAACTAGAATAGGGAATAAACAAATGGTTATATTATGTCCACTGAAATCTTAAAGCGGGGCTAAATTTTGACACAAACTTTGCTCAAAATGAACACAACTATCTCATCTCTCTATCTAATGTTGTACACTATTGACTGCTAATCCTGATTTTGGTGGAAAACTTTCCCATCCAATTATAACACTTTGACAACGTGGGTTTAGTTAGTAGATTTAGTGGAAAATGATATGACCGAGCTGCTCAAGACAAAATTGTAGATTTTTGATAAAAAAAATCAATGTTGCAAACAAGTGACTTCGAGCAACCTAATTGACATTATTTTTATCAATATCTTTGTGATACTTGAAATGCAACCTTTGAATAATATTTTATTGTGACACGATAGCGGTGTTTTTCTTTGAAGTTTACTGTTCTGTATTAGCAATACAGAACGGGACTTTGGTGGGCGGAGCTACTTTCTGTTCTGTATTAGCCATGTATCTACAATACAGCACGGTCTAAAAATAAATCTGATTCAATTTAGCAAAAGCACGTACAGATAGTAAATGCTGATGTTTTCCTATTATAAATTTTAGAGACATACCCGGTAGTAATCCTGAAAATGTAAAATGTCAAAATTTCTCAATCACTTTTTAAAAAACTTATTCCACACAGAATCTACACGTAATTTAGATCCAAAGGAAAACGAAAATTCGCAAATTTCGAGTAACAAAATCTACACGTAATTTCGATCCAAACGAAAAGAAAATTCGCAATAACGGAAAACATCCGCTCTCCTCATTTAAAATCACTCAAGTCTATTTTTCGCGTTTTAATCCTCCTCGCTTACGACAGCCACACATCTCTTTCACTTCGTTTTAATATCGCAATTCAATTAGAAAATAAAAATCCGTGATATCAAAGTCCATCGAAGAATTTTCTGTAAATTCTGTTTTTGTAAATCTAGTTAAACCGGGATTTTAAGACCCCTGAAATATATAACTAGAACTGTCCAAACGGGACAAAATACCCCCCGCTGGGTTTTTCAGAAGTAGGTTTTTCCATAATAAAGATATGTATCAAACACGAATTATGAAATTTTTCTTCCAGGGACCTTGAACTTCCCCAAATGACCTTGGGTCAAGGTCATGACACACCCTTGGGTCATGGGCAATCTTTGTGTGAAATGAGAACCTACCAAGTTTATCCATAACCGGACACGAATTATGAAATTTTTCTACCAGTGACCTTGAACTTCCCCAAATGACCTTGGGTCAAGGTCATGACACACCCTTCGGTCATGGGCAATCTTAGTGTGAAATGAAAACCTACCAAGTTTATCCATAAGAAAGATATGGACCGGACACGAATTATGAAATTTTTCTTCCAGTGACCTTGAACTTCCCCAAATGACCTTGGGTCAAGGTCATGACACACCCTTCGGTCATGGGCAATCTTTGTGTGAAATGAAAACCTACCAAGTTTATCCATAAGAAAGATATGGACCGGACACAAATTATGAAATTTTTCTTCCAGTGACCTTGAACTTCCTCAAATGACCTTGGGCCAAGGTCATGACACACCCTTGGGTCATGGGCAATCTTTGTGTGAAATGAGAACCTACCAAGTTTATCCATAAGAAAGATATGTATCAAACATGAATTATGAAATTTTTCTTCCAGTGACCTTGAACTTCCTCAAATGACCTTGGGTCAAGGTCATGACACACCCTTCGGTCATGGGCAATCTTTGTGTGAAATGAGAACCTACCAAGTTTATCCATAAGAAAGATATACCGGACACGAATTATGACCTTTTTCTTCCAGTGACCTTGAACTTCCCCAAATGACCTTGGGTCAAGGTCATGACACACCCTTAGGTCATGAGCAATCTTAGTGTGGAGTAGTAGATTCTAATGTCCCTCTGTAAGAAAGATATGGACCGGACACGATTGCACAGACAGACGGACCTGATTCCTATATACCCCCCCAAACTTTGTTTGCGGGGGGTATAATAATCAATCTCCATCTATAGATCAAAACAATTACGGTTAAATCCTCCACTTTATCCATTTAGAATGACTATCACTCGATTACGTCTACCCTTTTAAATTGTCAAAACTAATCTGTCCGAATTTTATGTTTTCCGTGGAAATATATATACTGCGGATGCGTACTCCCCGTCGGGGCCTCATCTACAGAGCTCTGGCGGAAGTTTGGATGCTGCAAAGTTATAAAGTGGGCGGAGCTATTTTTGATTGATCGTGTCACAAATCATTTAGAGAACGAGACAGGTTCTGTATCGTAGATACAAATTTGGGGGTGGAGACTCGTGCTAACGCACTTGTCAACCCCCAAATTTGTATCAGGATAAATTTATTACACAGTTAGTTTTAGACATAATATAAATAATGTCAACCATTGTCTGTATTGGACTCCACAACCAATAGAATACCACTACCCTGTTCTTATTTCATCATCACTTTCCCAAGAAGCTTCCCCCTCCCTAATATTGGAGATAATTCATACAGACTTGCCTAGTGTCTGTATTGGGACTTGGCAACTTATAGAATACCAAAACTCTAGCTGCCA
Organism: Saccostrea cuccullata; assembly: GCF_032062105.1. NCBI lineage: Eukaryota > Metazoa > Mollusca > Bivalvia > Ostreida > Ostreidae > Saccostrea > Saccostrea cuccullata. The sequence goes on along the minus strand of NW_026935125.1, from coordinate 578,498 downwards.
TTCTCATTTCATAACCCTTTTCTTTGAGAAAATTAATGATTGAAGCTTCAGCTAATCAATCCCCTCTCCCACCTTAATTCCCATCCCCATTCTCGGCCCTGCCCTATTCCTCCATAAACTCTGCTGAAGAGAGAACCTTTAACCCCTTTTAAATATACCTCTTCTTCTTGCTCTTTTTCTCCTCTGCTTACAACCATATCCGTATGCATTACTGGTCAGTATGTGATGAATGGGGACATATTTCCTGTCACAGCACAAGTCTGTTACATTCTGCCTCTTACTTAACCCAGAGAATCGATTATCACAGTAGTACCCCAATCTCAGCCCCTCCCTCCAAATGAACTGAGAATCTGGTAGGTCTGCTGTCGTGGTACATTTTTCAGCAAACAACACCCGGGTTTTCTGCCTAGTTTTTCCAAATCCAAACAACTTCTTCCAAAACTTCACACATTTCACAATTAAACATTTCAGGCACCCGAAGATGCATCCAAAGCAAGACATGATGAAAGCAAAAAAGTCTTATTTACAGTAGCACTATAGACAGTGTAAAAGTTTCATCTCTCCCCCCAAAATAAATATCAACATGCACTCAATAAAGCACCCTACACAAAACTCCAACACTGTAAGTAGTATAGCACTATGCAAACCTCCCAAAGACATTCGATGAGTAGATCTCATAAAAAACTCACACAAAAAAACTGAACTCTGGGTGTGAGGGAGGGGTAATTATAGTATCCACAATGGACTGATCCCTCATTCATACAATGGTCACAGCTGACAGACTGTCATTGTTACATATCACACTTCAAAAAAAAGCTTTCATGTATTTCATTCATTATTTATAATGAAAGTATTAATTGAATACCAATATGAGAACGAAGAAAAAAATAAAGCTGCAGCAAAAGACATATCGACAATTATACCCATTTTTCTCACTTTTTGTTTTTGTACCAATTTTAACATTATACTACAATATCAAAGCAATATTTGTTACTTTCATTATTTGAAGATATTTTATTAAAATGCATGACCTTCACACAATATACTAGCATTCTGAGACTTGATTTAACATCTTAAGTATTGTCAATTTTCTGTGGATCTTTCAGGGGCTTCTCCCCCTTTGACAAACTGTGTTGGAGGAGTGGGACTTAATTGAGCTAAGATCCCTTGTAAGAAGAAAAAGCATCCATGTTATTTCTGCCTGGCTAGTCAAGTGACCACTGACTGCTTTGAACATGTTGAAAAGACATTCACCTCCTCACTATTTTGCATTTTACAACCGTAGATTACAGGAATCTCCTTATTAAACACAAATTATAAAACAGTCTTTTATGAACACTCTTATAAATAAATGAATTTATATTAACTTACAGAAAAGTGAAATTTATTAGGAATATTACCAATATGTAGCACATTAAATTTATAATATGTTTGTCCCTGACACTTCAATAAATGTGACTTTATACAACCAGTACCAGGTACTTCCTTATCCTAAAAACTAAATCTTTAAGAACAATTATCATACAACCTTGAATCATATATATCATTCCTTTGGCAAAATTTTGAACGAAATACAGAACTTGTAATTTATAAAATATGTTTATGCCTCTTTTATGACTTTTTATGCCCCACTTTCACTGAAGATAGGATGAATATCAGTCTGTCTGTCTGTCCATCCATTTGTATTTCTGTCTGTTTGTAACACTTTCATTTCCATTTTATTATCTCAAGAAGCCTTTGAGCATTTGCAATGAAATTTTAGATAACAACTTCCTATGACCCCTATTGATTCTGAGGTCAAAATGCCAATGGTCAAGGTCATTAATTCATAAATTCTATCTGTTTCAACACTTCAGTTTCTGTGAGATATCTCAAGAAACCTTTGCACGTTTGCAGTGAAATTAATTACCACTACTTGTTATCCCCCCGGCCCCCTTACCCACAAATAAAAAAAACAACAACTAGTTTTATTTTTTTGAAGTCAAAAGGACAAAGGTCATAAATTCATAAATACTGTCTGTGTGCAAATCTTTCCTTTCCAGACAATATCTCAAGATGTTTTTGAGCTTTTGCAAAGAAATTTTATACCATAAGATAACTCCCTATGGCCCTGCTCACCCTTATTACAGTGCTCCTTGAACCCATCCCCCTCCTTCTAGATCTGCACTTGCTCTTCTTCTTTCCTTAAGTAGGGGACACAAATTCTCTGAATTAGCTTGTTATATTTCTTACTCACATTCATTTAGAGCTTTGACAATTAACATATTCAAAAGAATTTGTAAATTGTCATACTAATACAATTTTGATGACAATATGAAAGACCTTGACTACCTATAAATCGTACAGATTTACAAAGTGCACTTAACAATTGGAGCATCATGGGATTATCTTATGAATTTAATTATTCACTCTTTTTATTTACAGAATTAATGTTTATTATTTGCATGCAGTGTCAATGCATAAAACACTCTTGTGAATTAGCCTAACCTACCCTAAGGCCAAGTCAATGATGAAAGCTAGTGCATCTAGTTCTGACGAAAACTTCAACATTCATACTTCTCCATTCATTACACAACTTTTGGCAATTGTACATTTATTTTGTTTACCAAGATCTCTTGTAGACAGTGCATCTGACATTTTATGCTCAGGAAAAACAAAAGCACGATACAAAATAATTCTAGAAAAGATTTTTCCGTTCTGACTAAAATAAACTACTAGTACCTGTTAAACAGGAAAACTGCTACACGTAACATTAGGCAAATGAACTGTGTGATTATACAAGATGTACAAGACAAAACAAATTTTAATTTAAATTGGAAACGTCACAGTGTAGCCACAAAACCCTGTACATTATGTTTACACAAATACATTATGATGAATTAGCCTATGGATGTTGTGGTCACTAGCTTTTCTGCGGTAAAGGGACAAATCTCCGTAGACATGAGCAGACAGGTGATTGACCAACAACCTTGACATACCTGAGTGACAATACACATAAGTACTCATCCCTATCATATCTGGACTTATTAGTACTTTAAATTTACTATCAATAGGTATCAAGGTAACTTTTCCACCACAATTGTCAATCTAGACCACAAAGTCAACACTTATCACTGATTAACCCTGATATTAAAGAGCTTGATCTTAAACACCCCTTGTAAGCCTATTGAGAAAGTATCGACAACATCAATTCTAGGGTCATTATAATTCATACTCCCTTAATATTTTAAAATTCTCTTAACTTTTTTTCAGCTATTTACCCCATGAGTTTCATGCTCACATCAGATGCACACACTAGAATCTAACGTATGCCATGACTTTATGAATATAATTTTAATTCTTTCTGCAAGACCAAAACATCATAATTCATGGCTTTAATGAATTAATACAAAAATAAAACTTGTTCTTACATACATTTATTCTTAAAGACTTCATTTAAATTCAAAATAGGATACACATCACAGTTAATCAGAGTAAACAAAGAAGAATTCATTTGCTGACAAATGAAGGTAATATAACATTAATCAAATAATGCTTTGAATTCTGTGCATATAATGATATACCAGTAATATACGTATCTGTATTACTATACATGTATTATGCATCTCTTTGTAATATCTGATAATACTGATATTATGTGCTTGTCTACTTTATCTGATTGTCTCGTTTGTTTTGGTATACTGTTGTAAAATGTAATAGCTAAAAGATGACTGTTTCAAGAGGTTTTCCGCCTGCAGGATATTAGTTTAGAAAAACGTTAGACATGATGTTTTTATTTTGGACAGCCTTTAACCATGTAATAAGATGGTGAAAATCTAGGTCTTGTCACCAAAATAAAGGAAATTAAACATGTCCATGCAAACAGGCCTGCTTCTCCCCTCATAGCTTTTCTGATGAACAATGACTAAAAATACTGATTATGATCTATGAAAGATGATTAATTATTATAATATAAATAAATTTTGATATATATAACATGTGTATAATGGAGAAGATTAAAAATAATGTGAACAGTGCTGCACTTGGAGCAAAAGAACATTCAAACATTGTATAGTTTTTTTTTCTTAGGGGTCATAATTAATTCTGCAGAATACCAATTCTGTCCGCAGGTAGAAACAGATTTTTTAAATGTCATCACTGTTTTAAATGCATTAAACTTATTTCTGTGGAAAATTTGTATCATTGTTCATATATAGAAATATATTACAAAGGGGAAAATGAATGTCTACTATTCCCTGAAAAATTCAAGTTTCTAATACAAAACCATTTTGAATTGTAAACACCAGCAAACAGTAACGCCCACTTTTTTAAAACTGTAAAAATTATATTGAACCCCATACCATATTCACCAGATATATGTAAAATTGTTTGCAAATTCCCTGTAGGTAACTGTTCAACTTGTACCCAGTATATTGTAAATTCACGGGTAAGACAAGGTGTTTGGGGTTTGGGTTGGGTATATTGTCTGTATACTTACTGGGAGAAGGGGGCACCTGAAGTTCATTGATCTGCTGAACACCTTCACAGAAATCATCAAAGTTGATTTTCCCCTTTCCTTCAGGGTCTAATATTTGAATAATCCCAACAATTTTCTGTAAGAAAAAAATGACTTCTTTAATACATCTCATCTGTATAAAATCATTCTATAACATTATACCCAACACTGACTTTGCAGTATTTATATTAATTGGGTATGCCATAAAATAAATGAAACTTTCTAAGGTAGAAAGATTAAGTCATAAATTAATTATTGAAAACATTATGCATAGAAAGAAAAGGTGAATAAATGTTAAAGCTGGAAGGAATTTAGAAGAAAATGGATTGACTGAAAGTTGAAAAAAAAACTCCTTATAAAAACTTTTCACAAGCAGCACAAGATTATCTATTGAATTGGGTATGTACACAAGTGACTTATCAAGCACCTTTAATCACAATGCACATAACCCAGAAAAAGGGAACTTGATTAAGTGTAGCATTTGAAATGGTTAAAAGCAAAATGATCTTTGAGATCTTTGAACTGAATTAAGATATATACAAAAAAATATATGTGAATATACCTTTGTTACCAAGGTTTTCTGTGTCTGCAGGTTGTACTAGTATGTACTTTATATAGGATAAGCCATAAAGGAAGTAAAGATTATTTACATATATGTATTCAGTAATTCACAAAGAATTTTACCTATTCCTTAAAAAAAAGAGATAACCACATTATACCTAAAGAGTATCAGATTATATCTCTGCAAATTTTGGGTGTCAAAGTAATCATCCCTGAAATATTTATTAATTTTTTGTAACCATACTTCAAACTTCAGTACAAGTGAAATATGTCAAATCATGACAATGACTGTAAAACTGACATGTCAAATTAAACAAAAACACATAACGTTACCTCATCATCACCAAATTGTCCGAAATGTTCTCTGGCAAGATCTTTAAAATGGTCGACCGTGATGTACCCTTCCTTACGTTCATCACAAACATCAAACACTGTCCTAAGCCGTTCTCTGACATCTTCATCCATGTTTATACCTGAATCATACACCCACCGATTACAACACAGGTAAATATCGCATAATGTAAGCAAAGAATCAACTACAGCGGAAAAACCAACGCTAAGACAAATTAGTGCATATAAAAAGCTTTTCTAATGCAGATATATTTTAAAAACAATGCATTTGATAATTTATTATTAAACTCAAGAAATGTAATAAACTATCGATACAAGGACGAATGTAAATAGACAGTTAAATGTGAGCTTGGTTTTGCGTATGAATATTCCCTGATAAACTTCCGGGTTTTAAGGGGCTGTTTCAAAACCTGTTTGATCGAAATAAATGTTTAATATGTTTTTAACTTTAAAATTACATGGTCTAATCAAAAGATTTTCACAAGATTTTTTGGAGGATAACATTTTAATGATATCCCTAATTAATTACGACCATATGTTGTTTTTTTTTTGTTATTCATTTGTGTAAATGGCATTATGACTGTTGTGAAATTTTACAATGAATGACTGTAATTAATATTTATGAAATCTGTGTGTAAAAAATATTGGCTAATTTTAGACTTAGCTAAAGGTAGAGTAGCCAACAGTTTATATATACACTTTACAGATAAAATAACATTTAAATATAACAGACCTATAATTAAACTTACTTATCAAATGCTTTATCAATTTTTAAGAAAATGTACTCACAGTAAAGTGCCATGATGAATTAAACTTCTACCTCGGTTTGAGTTGGATCTACATTAAAATTTGATTTTTTTTCTCTCCCATTCACTCCCCCTATAGATTTATTCTGATTTTATTTTCCGTATTGACATAGGGAAATTAAGTTTGAAAATTCAATATTTTCACCCTAGTACGTCTGTTGTTATTCAGGTGAAATGAATAAATAACGCCAGGGACAAGGAAAAGAAAAAAAACACCCGACGTTTTTATCGAGGGGGGGCCAAACAAGCTATGCTTTTCTATATATCCGCATAATTATGGGACCCCCCCAGCTCCTTCGGTCATGGACTTGTACATATAATATCTATGTTTCTGTGTATAAATCTTAATGGCCAAACACCTGTGTACAAAATGTTATTTAAATGAAATCGTGGACAGGTTGAGAATAGAACAATTCAAGAGAAAAAATTAAGTCTCCACAAGTTCTTAAAATAGTAACACTTATCACTATCATTGTTTTTAACACGTAGTTTATAACTAAATTATCGCTTTTAATCATATTTTTGCTATTTGACCTAAAAATAAAAATAAATCACTAAATATATAAAATTAAGCAATGACTTGTGAAAAGAATATAAATATAAATATAATAGCAGTGCAATTTATTACTAGATGACCAAAAAAAAAAAGTCAAAATTAATTGATTTCAAACCATTCAGAAAAGGGTTCAAGCATTTGGTTATTCGCACCCCTAAAAAGCAATATAGTCCCAACACATGACGAAAATCATCACCAAGCATTCGCTTTAAGAAAGCATATAAGCGGCTTACAAAAGTTTTCAGAAGTAATTTATTCTTTATAAATTAAGGCTGCATCAAGGCTGCAGTTTATGTTCTTCGTGTCGAAATTTCCTTAAACCCTTCTTAAAAATATCTCTTGCATGCAACCTTGATAGCTGTTTAAACCATCCTTACACCTCAGGTACTTGACGCTTTAAACCCTTCTCTTCATTTATATAAATATCCCTGTTCTATATAATTTTCAATTAGGGATACTTCTATCAGTTTAAAACGCTAAATGAAGGAGTCTTTTTTATCGTAAAAAAATAAATTAAAACTCTAGTAATAAAAAAAAATCTGGAAAAAATATCCCACCCTAATTAAAAAAAACAAAACAGTTTCTAGTTAAGGACATATACAAGGTACCTTATCTACTGATAATTTTTCAAGATATTTAAACTTATAATACAAATATTTGAAGCTGTACATACATTTATAGCAGCAATAAAACGTTTTATATAAACACTGTCATATCTATATATAGATATAATTTAGTACTCCCAAACCGGTACTACTTTGTATTTTGTCTCCCCCTGTAATTTGCCCTTTTTGTTATTTTGTTCATTCTATTTTTCTCTTTTGTTTAATTTTCTATTTATGACTTTTTCTGTTTTTTTTTTCTATGTTACTTTGTTCACTTTTGTTTGTGTTTTTTTCTCTCTTCTTTTGTACATTCTTTTTTTATCACTATTTGTTTTGTACCTTGACCTAAATGTAGGGAGAGGGCTAAAATAGGCTGCGCCTGCTGCCCAATCCTATTCACAATAACATCTGTGAATAAAATATTGTTTAAATTAATACCATAACATGTTCTTAGACAAAAACAAATCAGCATGATTGTATTACCAGGGGTTTTTAAAACATATCAAACTATCAAATTTTTTTGCATTTAACAAAGAAAAATGTACAAAAATTACAAAACATAAATTCCAGAATTTTTTTCCTCAAAATTTGTTCTATAAGAAGTGAACAAATCCATACATAGACATTAAAAGTATTGCACACAGGTCCTTCGTTTAGTGGAACTCTTCAACTCCAGGGTAGAGCCAAATAAAGTTCAAACTACATTGCGTATGACCTTAAGGATGGGGTGTATTTTTCCGGATTTTTTTTTTTACGATAAAAACTTCAGACTCCTGTGGCTTTTGTTTTGGACAAAAATGACTTTACGTCTATAATTCAAATAAAGCTTAAATGTGACTTTCTTTGGACACCAACACTTTTGGACCTTGAACTTTGACATTGACCTACTTTTGAAAATCTTTAATTTCGACAATAGAAATACAAGACCAATGATTTTTAACTTATGAATTTTACCTTGGAGTTTGACCTACATTTGAAAGAAAACCTTTAAGCATGCCTGTTTGCTGCTAGGGCTCTCACGTAATGTTTTTCTGTTTTCCAAGACCTTTCTTTAAATTACCTAAGCTTGGCGTTTGACACATTTGATACACCTCGAGTTGCCATATGAGGACATCAGTGTTTCACCAGTACGTCTTGTTTTATGCCCGGTAACGCAGCATACCGGGATACCTCTGCTGAATCGAATATAGTTGTTAAGATCCAGACTAATATCAACCAAAGACCAAAATATCCTGTTATTTTTTCTTGTTAATTGAAACAAACTTCTTTAAAAAAGTTTTAGGAAGTTTACCTGGCGTTACTTAGTTACTTACTCTTTTTACCAAATGACCAATATATCATCATCAGACTGACTAGACCCGTAGAACGCAGCTGCATGATGGGGTAAGGGTGGGTGGGGATGGGGGAGTTTGCTATGAATCTGATGCCATTGTTCCAGTCCATTTGGGAAAGGGTTGCATTTTTGTTATTTACTCCCCTGACTATAGTACGAGAGAGAGAGAGAGAGACAGAGAGAGATGGGTAATATATATATGATATGGTCTAAATAAAATTAAAGTTACATGTAGTACATAGCATCTGAATTCTTAAAATGTCTATCAGCTTGGGACGCTTCCTTTTGAAATATTTACCGAAACAAAAAGGTAAATAATTTAATGACATCCATTTTGAATTGATTATATCAACTTCAGTTGCTCTCTTTACTTTGCTCTCAAAGCTAAAACTTTCTAATGCCATGCATGTATTTGTCACATGTGCACAGACATTGGAACACAGTCATATATATAGATAAGGGTCGCCTACATAGCCTGAAATGACTATAGTATGCAGTGACGTTGAATAATGAGGAAACTGTATATTCTTTGTACCCTGCTAGCGTCCAAACATGGTCCACAAAGAAAAGAGGGCAAAGAAAGAGGGTAAATATAGAACGTTCATGTTTTCTGATTCATTTTTTGCCTCCTTAGAAATATGCTTATTTGTGTGTCTAGTATTCAAATATAGCTGACACAGCAAGGTTACAGGCAGAAAAGATATCTGGCCTTTTCTGAATTTGAATATGGCAAATACATAGAATTGGAATTATTGAATGATTTTGCTTGAAAGCAATTTTACATTATCTTAAGGTAACTGATTTGATTCCGTACATCAACATTACACTGTGTATCAAAAGTCTGATTGCTGTGATTGAAAGACACTGCATGAAATACATGTACATAAATTACATACTGGTACATGTATATGTTTTAAAAAAGTGTAATCCGACCCACCCAAAGCAAACTGCATAATATTTATAAATATCATGACACACATATTAGAACCTTAAATGACCGTCATTAGAACATAGCTAGGTTCAATTCCATAATATCGATAAGGCTTTGAACTTCTACCGTGTAGATGGTCTAAATTTATTTCTGGTCAAGGGTATACATATGTATAAAGATTGAAATCAAAGACACATATAATGATTTTCTACTTGGTTTACTTCATTGCATTCAAGGAGGACAGAAAATTACCAGATTGTGTAACTGAACAAAAACTTTGAGTGATGTATAACACCAATATAACAAATATATGTACATGTATTTCTAAAGACACTCCACACGGGCATGTAAAATATGTTCATTATCAGGTGATTTTTTTTTCAAATATAGAACAATCTTAACGAAAGAACATTGATTGCATAATTAAGTATACATGTAAATGTCTGACTGTGCGATATTGTGTTGGTCACTTTTATTATGCACAAATAACAAATTCTCTTATCAATTCTTTATATCAATAGTTAAGTACCTGAAAAATAAAAGTACCAGATGGTATTTTTCCCAACAACTTTGATCTTTAATTAAGCAAGTTTGAACACTTACATACAAACGCATATGGGGTTTCGGATCGGACCATCCTAATAGACATGTGTCACTAAAGTATTATACATATTACTAAAATGCAACAATTTTGGGTAACCGGTATCAACTCAAAGACCTGAATAAATAATATCTCCAAGGACGGTCGAAGTCAAGCAGATACTTAAAAAAATCAAATAACCCCGAACCCCCATGAGAAAGCATTCCTAGTTAAAAAGAAAAAAAACAAAAACAAAAAAACCACACATCTCAAATTCTTCATGAAATGGTAAAATTAGAAAGTACGTACGACTTACTATGTCGTACGTACGACTTAAAATATTTTTTTTTCAACTGGCAGCAATACGCTTCCGTAGAAATACAATAATGACAGCTAGTAAACATTCTTAAATTTACAATAATATTGTTTTACCTCAATGATTCCTCTAAGACGGAGATGCAGCACCACGATTATGACGTCACAATCATTCTTATTGACTATGACTTCATGATTGTGACGTCACAATTATCCTTGCTGACTATGACGTCACAATTGCATGACGCTGAATTAAACGTTATATTCACACTTTGACATGGTCTGGAGTCAATCTCTCACCAGAGGGCGTAATACGCATCGCTACAACACCTATATAAGTGGTACGACAACTCTGGGCAGAGATTGGTCCGGAGTCTGTTATATAGAATAGAAGGTATTACGATCGTAGTTTGCGACGATTTAAATACCAAAACAAAACCAAAAAGGTTACTTGGGAATTCATTATCAACAAAATTTGACCTATATAACTTGAACTTGCCATTCATTTCTAAATGTTTTGGGCATTTATTGCTGTATGGTCACAGGTGCTGCGAAGAGGAAAAAATAGTGTTATTATTTAATTCTTTACAGAAAGACAAACAGAGCGTATCATAAAATATTCATCGGTAAACATTACTTCTCTTTCCTTACAGACCGCGAAACATGAACAATTTTTTGGGAACGTCATCGTTGTTTATTGTGATTTTGTCTGTGATAGTTTACTGTTTCCTATCCAAAGAAAGCACTATTCGAATAGCAACTCAACTTAACAATACTTACGACTTCATCATAGGTAAGGATAGCTCAAAACACAGTAGGTTGACTTAAATTTTACTTTTTTATTTAATGACCTTGCTGTAAACTTTTGTAAATTTTGCTTCTACCTCCACCCAATAAATTAAAACTTGAAAGAGTGATATAAATTTTGTATAACTGCGTTGCATTTGGTGAAAGAAACAAGCTATCAAATATTCATTTACAATTTTTACAATCCCACCTTAATTTTTGCACACAATTTTATATTGTATCGATCACTGTCGTTTTAGTTGGTGCTGGATCTGCCGGCTGTGTGCTAGCTAACCGACTTACAGAAAATGGAAAGTTTTCTGTGTTATTGCTAGAGGCGGGGGCCAATGACTTGGGGAACTATATATTCGATGTTCCCGGGTACACCGACAAAGCCGTTCGAACACACGCCGACTGGGGCTATCACACAGAACCACAAAAACACGCCTACAAGGCGTACACCAAAGAGGTAACGAGGTATAGTATCTGTGTAAAGACTTACATTAATATTAGTCTCAAGAAAATATCCATTCCAGATTTATTTGGATTACAGACATCGACAGTAAAACTATTATTGACTGTCTGATATTTTCATAGGTCAGTTATTGGCCAAGAGGGCGTACTTTGGGAGGGACAAGTACAGTCAATAGTCTTGTGTATCATCGAGGAGGGCGTGGTGATTTTGACAAATGGGCGGAGCTTGGGGCTAAGGGATGGGACTACGATAGTGTGTTACCATATTTTCTAAAATCAGAGTCCTTCCAATCACCATCTTTTAGAAATAGCAGTAAGTGTTTGGTTTTCTAGTTACCTTGATATACCAAAAGTTATATCAATTTTGCTTAGCATAACATCATGTCAAACATAAAAATTACTTTTAAGAATACCACAATACGAACGGACCAATGAAAGTAACCGAGACAACAATCACACCAATATCAAACATCTTTCTAAATGGCGGAAAAGAGCTTGGTTATAAAATCCATGATTGTAATGGAGACGATGGTGACCAGGAAGGTACACTTTTCTTCGTTCGTACGACATACATGTACCTTTAAAATGTAATAAACTACAGTTAAACCTAGTTATCTCGAAGTCGATAAAAAAAACGTTCAAATCACTCTGGCATATCCATGGTTTTTGAGATATCAATGTTCAAGTTACTAAAGTTAAACTGTATTTGATGCCGAATAGACATTGTATTTGTCTCTTGAATTAAAATTTTGTACGATGTTGTTACAGGTTTTTGTAGATTACAGACTTTCATTGGAGACGGGTTACGGTCCAGCACTGCCCGTAGCTTTCTACTACCAGCTTCTGATAGAGAAAATTTACACATAGCAACGAATTCTCATGCGACTAAGGTAAAACTTCTTTAAAAATCGCTATTTTTAGATAACATTATACTTTTATTGACTGGGTTCGAGGGCAATATGCATGCGTTGAGGCCGGTATATCAAAGGTAAACGGTTTCATACGAGGGGTCGACAAAACGCATTTAATTTCCTAGAGAATACAGTCCATTGCTGTTTTGTATTATTTTTTAATTTTCATTTTGACAAATCTTACATTGGCTTCCATGCTTGCAATAACTGATCTTGCCTGCAGTGTGACGTAGAAAAATGTCATAGTGGTCCAACATCGCTTAGACAGGCCTTCTTCCTTACTCAGCGATCCAATAGTATTATACCGATTTTTTTGTTTCGACTGCTCGGAAAAAAAAAATGTAAAAATATTAGACTTTTTAAACATAGATTTATGTATAGGATACAATTTTCTAGGGTGTTTTCTGTAGAAAGTATGACATTTTGACTTTAAAACTATTTTAGATCAGTTTTGAAGGGAAAACGGCAAAAGGTGTTTCATTTATTCGGAATGGTATAAAATTCACAGTTAACGCTAGAAAAGAGGTCATTGTATCTTCGGGGACAGTAGGATCAGCACAACTTCTGATGTTGTCCGGCGTGGGACCCAAAGCAGATCTAGACAAATTAAAAGTTGGTATTATTTCAGGTATATTGTATTTGTTGCTAAACTGCTGATTTAGGATAAAGTTACTTAAGTATTACTTAAAGTTGTAGACAGTTTAGTTCCGAAGTCCTCAAATGGCAGAAAAGGCAATAGTCCATGTACCGTTCTTGTAGTTATGAGACTTCGGAATTTTTTTTTTCTTTTTCATGACGGGAGACCCTGAGATCATACGAGACTGATGGCTGGCTATTTTTATTTACAGATTCCTGTGGTGGCGGATCTACCTGTGGGTAAGAACCTTCAGGATCACATGATGTTCCCCGTCATGATACAGGTGAACGAGTCCATCAGCGGGTCGGACTGGGTCTACGGCTGGTGGAGTCAATTGCAGTACGTCCTGTTTAGGTCGGGTAAGATGGCGTCTTAGCTGACCCTTCTTGGTGTACTTGTAGCTATTCTATGCTGAACTTTTTATATTTCATCAAAAAGTCAATCAAAAAGTGATTTATAAGTACAAGATGAACCTTTGTTGTAGGTTTACTTAACGTCTGCTCGTACTGGTATACCAGTATTTGACTTTTTTTCCTTAAAAAAAAAGAACCAGAACATTTCATAACCTTATCAGCAAGTTAACTTTCTTATCAAAAATTAAATCGATACATTAATGAGACAAATTGTTAAATCAAAGGGCCATTATCTTTTGCGGGCATGCGCGAAGCAGCTGCATATTTCCGGACCAAGGCAACTCCAGAGGACATTTCACCGGATGTACAATACCAATTACACAGTATTGATATAAAGTACGAAAGACGGTTCTCCTTCTTGGATTTCGCAAAACCAAAGGTTTTTGTATTTTACATGTACATATACCAACCTTTATTTTTCCATCTGCATATTGAATAAATATACATATCAATGAACTTATTTCTTTATAAAATCAAATTTTCTATGTTTACTCTTTATATGACTGATGTTTCCCGTAGATGTGCAAGAAGTTTTGAAGGATTTATTATTTTTATCCTTGCATTCAATTGAGGGGTCGAATAAATGACGTTTTTCTAACCCCAACCCCCCCCCCCCGAAAAAAAAATCCTATTCACTGTCTCATTTAAATATACGCAGTGGCCATATATGATCTTTTAGAGTTTTTGTAAAGATTTCTCTTTTTTAGGACTTAATTTTGACCTTCAAGATGAAAAAATGAAAATTCCGAAACCATATTGACTTCCAAAAGAGGATTAAGTTTCTCGTAAAATATAGCTGAGACTCGTGGAAATGCAGTTTTTTGTCATTAAGAAAAAAAACTTATTTAATCCCCAATTTTCCAAAGATGATTCTGAAAATTTAGCGGAACTCTTTTGCACATCTACAGGACACCATCAATCATATTCCCAAAAACCAAATGGCAGGAAGATTTAGTTGATATAGAACAATTTGGGTAACAACGATGTACCAGAAAAATCCATTAGATATACTTTAACTTGTAACAATGTTTTAAAGGCATTGACAGAGGGAAAAGTAATTGAAAAGGGGAAACTTTTCACCATTGGGATAATGGCCCCACAACACCCCAAAAGTATCGGAGAGATCCGCCTACGTTCTTCAGATCCTTTTGACTTTCCCATAATTGATCCGCATTATTTAGAAAATCCAGATGACGTCAAATGTTTCATTAGAGGTGAGTTGTAGAAAACTTCATCCAAACTTCCAAAAACTTTGTGGGAAAAATCGACTAGGTGATAGATTTTTAAATAATAATGTTCAACCAAGATTTTGAAATATAGCATTTGTTAGTTTAAGGGATTCGTATTTGTTCAGAAAACAATTTTTGGTCTTACCAAACATGCATTAGTAAAAAGAAAATGAATAGGAACAACATATCACAAATAGCTTTCCAGTTCCTTGTTACGCAGTGCATGTATTTCTAGAAATAAAATTCACAACTTGAAACTGCTTTACATTTCACTTGAAGGAATTCGTAAACTCCAAGATCTTGTTGCCACAAAATCTTTCCAGTCGGTTGAAGCAAAAATTGTGCAGATAAAGCACGAGGACTGCCGATCGAAGGATAAGGATAGCGATGAACATTGGGAATGTCTCGTCCGTCACTATGCTCTAACAAACTACCACCCCACCAGTACCTGTACAATGGGGGGTCCTAACGATAAATCAGCGGTGGTGGATCCAAATTTAAAGTAAGTTGTAAATTATATATCTCTGAAATAAGAAATGATTGCAACGCGATTTTTTTTCAATTAATAACCATTGAATGTTTATGAATATGTAAAAATAGAATTACAAAATAAATATTTTTTAAGATAAGGATTTATATTTTTATCATAGAGTAAGGGGCGTGGCCGGACTACGAGTTGCTGACGCCTCCATTATGCCTTTTGTTCCTGCCTCTAACACTAATGCTCCAGTTATAATGGTTGCGGAAAAAGCAGCAGATATTATACTTAGTGCTTATAAAGCATAAACTTAGCAATAAATTTAGCCGATTTATTTTTTAACTGCCACTTATTCATTCTCCAAGAGTTTTAATGATGCGCGAAATCATTATCAAGCATATATATATATATATATATATACGCATTGACTATGTTTTCATGAAGCATTCAAAAATAATTTTAAAATCTTTGCATTAGATAATGATTCAATGAATCAATGAAGAATTCATTAAAAAAGAATCTTTTCTTCGTGGGTCAAGGACCAGGATTGCAGGTTTAAATCTCATATACTGGTATTTTGAGGCGATTACTTATTCAACTTGAGCAGTTACCTTCCGAGCCAGTATACTGTACTAGATGTACTTGTTCTTCAAAGCTCGGGTATCCGTCTCCGTCCTCTAGTATCTGTACTGTGATACTGTTTTCCTCGACAAACAAAAAGACATTTGATCCATGCATCAAAGAACTACGCACGATAACTCTCGACTCCCGCCTACAATTTTATTCAACACTAATGGCAATTTGGCCATAGAATCTTTGTTTAATGATAAAAAGAGTTCAATTGTAATTGATTTATAATTTTGATACCGGTGTTCAGTAGTTAAAAAACTATTAATTCCAGCTCTTTTTATTGGGGGGGAGGTCCATTGAAATCAAGCTTGGAAGCATCAGCATATTTAAAAATATTCGTATAAATTTTTCTTAAATCTTTTCTTATGTTCTACGCTTATAAAGATTTGGTCATCGTCGGATATCCACTGGTGATCTCGTCTTTACTCAAAACGAGATCACCCATGGGTATCCGACGATGAGCTTTAAATTGGTATGAATTTGTGAAATAAAGAATCATTAACCTGTAAAAAGGAATTTTGTTTCTCGAGGAGGGGATGCTTTAAAAATATTTTCCGTGTCCATTGATTTCTATAGTGAAAAAGCAAGTTTTACCAAAATTTTAGAGTCAATTCTCTTTGTTTTCCCAAATAAGTAATGTTTTGTGAAAATCCATATAAGTATCTTTAAAAATTATTTAAAATTCATCAAATATGTTAACTTATGAAAATTGATTAGAAGATAGACAGGAGATCAATACATGTAGTATCGTTCGCAGTTCTTTGTGTTTTTTATTTTAAAGTTAATATACAGGGACGTAGCAACAGGGGGGGGGGGGGGGGGGGGCTGTCCCCCAACTTTTTTCCCAACATTACCTTTACTATTGAAAATGTCCATTGGAAGGTTGGTTGCCCCCCCCCCCCCCCCCAACTTCTTACCACAGTATAGTGATATGAAGGAAATATAGTATGGTATGCAAAAAAATTGGAAGTAAAAAAGAAGTTGGCCTTGGAAAAAGTTGGCTACTCCCCCCCCCCACTTCTTACCATAGTATAGTGATATGAAGGAAATGTAGTATTGTATGCAGAAAAATTGGAAGTAAAAAAGAAGTTGGCCTTGGAAAAAGTTGGCTACTACCCCCCCCCTTTTTTTTTTCTTTTTGCTTGTCAACTTTAACAGGTTAGTAAAGAATTCAATTTCTTTATTGATTCACCAAACATGTTGGCATAGAACCATGTTACATATAAAAGACAAATAATAAAATACATACATACATGCAAGTGTATGGATCAGTGAATTCAACTATGCAGAGTATTACAACTTGAAAGATTTTTCTTTGCTTGCCCCCCCCCCCCCCCCCCCCTTTCAAAAACGATGCTACGTGCCTGATATAAAAAAAGAGTGATGAAAAGTTTAACAGTCTGTTTGACTGTTTGTTTTCACCACGTAGCAAATGGTCTTAATTATTGTCCAAACCATGCAAACGATGCGCTTAGGCTCTCATATGTACAATTTTACTTTGCATAATGATACTCGGGCCATTGTTAATCAGAGTTATCTTCCGTTGCACGTTCCTTGAAATATTCTCTTTTAAAAATATTCCTCTGGATTTATTATCTGCATACATATGTAGATATAGTGTTTATGTGCATGATAAAACTCCACATACCCAACTCCACCCAACGCTCCCGTTTTCCTCTCAATGCTATGTATCAATAAAATTTATTTTGTTCCTATGTGAAGCGTCGGTGGTGTAATGGTCAGCATGGTTGCCTTCCAAGCAGTCGATCCGGGTTCAATTCCCGGCCGACGCAGCTTTTTTTTTTTTGATTTTTTTTTTAATCTCTTATTTATTTTTTTCCCTTCCCTGACCTTCATGGAGAGTCTGACAGATTTCAAGTGATTGGTATGCGACATATGTTGTATTCAGAAAGCAGAAGCTGCTATTTGTGTTATATATAATACGTATGACTGATGTTCAAACCATGCGAGATGAGTGAAATTATTCAGTATTGTACTTATATGGCTACATGATAAGTCGTATGCTGCTGGCTCTGCATTTTGACATTTCGCCACGATACCCGCGTCAGTTGAACATATTAGTAATGATTGAGTTTGTACATAAAAAAATCGATCAAACAATTCCTGTATTCATCAGCTTGTCTAATCCATGGCTGCAGGGTAAAGGTATGTCACCATTCGCGTATATTTAGCCATAAATTTTACTTAATTTTTTTTACATTCCATTAAAAAACTTTCTTTTTCGTCTGGAGATTATGTAATAATATATGATTTTCTGTGTAGGATGTGTATTTATTTCGATGAAGTGAGAACAATCGATAATTTCTGCTTTCATCTGTGATATATCTAAGATTTTAGAAATACATGTATGTCTATATTGGCTATATATTTTTTTTACCCCCATGAGATTAGATGTGTTAATGGCTAACATAAGAGGCAAAATCAGTTATAACTGAGACGGCCAGTACCCGTAATTCAGTGTTCTATTTTACGATTAAGTCAGTTTCAGTTTATGTAAATCAAACCTGGTGATATTGATCCGAGTTTTACCGGATGGTAATCTAAATTGAATACCCGACAATTTAAAAAAACTAGAAACGAAAAAAAATCAATATTTAATTATTACAAAGATTCATGCGCATAGATTTTATATGATTAGGAAATCAATATACATTTTGTAGTAGTGAATTAATATCTAGACATCACAAAGATATGAGGGATAACATAAAAAATATGACATTTTATATAAATGATTTGCTTCAAATTTATCGGGGAATGCTTTGTATGTTCCTAGAAACACTTGTTGTCTGCACAGGAACGTGGAAGTTTGGGAGGGGGTTACATTTGTGCCAATTGAGAAAGCTTTAGATTTTCTTACAATTTGCATTTGAGAAATCATGGGTACTTTAGCAATCAAAGCATGTACATGTATGAATGGATTTCCGAATTGAAAATGATTATTCTTCTAACGTCAATTTATAAGATTTTAAATCACTTAAAATTTACTAGAAAACTTAAAGTACAGTTTATTGAAGGAACAATTTTTAGATTATCTAAAGGGTATAATTATTAAATGAATTTTTTTGTCTGAAATGCAAGTTATTGTGAATTTTTGCTCTTTTTTAAAATTTAATTTAAATGATTTTTTTTTAAAAATTATTTTAATCTGCATTTCTTGTAAATAATGACATTTTGCTTCCTTCTACAAGTCTTTTTCAGTTTCATTTAAGGCGAATTGCTTTAAAGATTTGGGAAATTGTGGGAGAATTTATTTGAAGTCAATTTGGTTTATGTTACAGTTTTTGAAAAATATATTTTAGAATAGCGAAATCTTAAAAAAAAATAAATAATAGATAAATGACGAAAGTATTTTTATTTTTCTCCTACATCTTCCGTTCTCTCGTGTGTCCGATTCGTTTCATACCATTACCATCACCATCATCGTGTAATTATTTATTACTAATTTATTTATGTCAGGTTATGTTGATCAATCCGAAGAACATAGATTTTTTTTCTTCTCAATGTAAGCTCACCTGGAACGAAGGCTCAGGTAAGATTTTCCGTTGGATATTAGTTTGTTGTCTGCCGTTGTTGCCCTAATTTTTGGCGATGGCTTTTATCTTCAAAAATTTTTGGCTTACAGTATACTTAGGTACAGGGAATTCAAATGGACCATGCACTCTTTCAAGGCGAGATATAATTTAGTAAACACTGAATATTCGGTTGAGTCATTAAAAATCTAGATTCAAAAAGTCACAGGGAATACAGACGTGAAATACAAAAGGGCTATCACTAACCGTACAAAAACAGAGGCCAAGGTTTTCAAAAGTGGATCAAACGCCAAGGTCAAAATTGTTAAAACTCCAGGAAAGGTCTTGTCACATGCATAAAATGAAAAGCCCTAGCCACAGCCATTCAAAACTTATGTTTAAAGTTTTTTTTAAAGAATGTCAAATTTCAAGGTCAAAGGTCAGAAAAAAATATTTTGTCAAAAAAAGAACTTAACATAGGAAAAACACATTTGAGTTATGAAATCTCTGGCACCAACCGTTTATAAGTTTTGGTCATGGTAAAAGTTAAATAAAATTTTGCAAAAGTCGGTCAAAGTCCAAGTTCAAGGTCAATTGGTCAAATATGTTGGTTTCTAAAAAGGACTCATATATTGTAATAGGCCATACACTTATGAAATATGAAAACCATAGCCCCAAACTGATTTAAAAAATTAAAGTTAAGAACAAGGTTCAAGAACAAGGTTCAGATTTTTTTTGCGGACAAGCAGACAACTACGCCAGAAAGACAGAACAAAAACTACTAGTATGCACGATAAACGGGATAAGGGGATAAAAAATATCACCCATCTTCCTCTTGAGAACAAAAAGCTTTAACGTTTATTATGTCCTGTAATCGAAGAATCGGGGTTTGTAGTTTTTGTCCCGTACGTCCATGTGTCTAACTGTTTGTCCGCAAAATACTTTAACCTTGCTCATAACTTTTAATTGGCTGAAGCTGTGGTTTCATATTTCACATCTGAATTACTTATGACAAGTTCTCTCTTTGGGAACTAACATATTTGACCTTTTTCACTTTGGAGTTTAATCGTATTTTTGCAAAAAGTTCGCAAAAAGTTACCAAACTTTAAACTTCGCCATACATGTAACTCTTGAACAATTGATGCAAGAGCGGTCATATTTCACGTGTGTATTTATGAAAAGACTTTCCATGTGTGTAAATATTTTTGATCTTTTGACTTCTTTGACGTAAGGGATTGACCCACTTAAAAAAAATCTTAAACCTTTGCAACAACTTCAACTTTTAGTACTAAACAGTTGGTATTATGGCTTTCGGTCAATTCTTTGATTCAAGACCATCCTTTGGATACCAACATATATTAATACCTTTTGACACTGACCTTCATTTGAAAGATGTTCACCTTCGCCATACTTTTGAACATATATATATAATTTTTATTTTGCATGTGTATTTATGATAAGGCACGTATTATTAGTTTTGACCCTTTGACTTTGTTCTTGGATTTTGTTCCATGTTTAGAAAATATGAACCCTGTCAATAACTTTTGAATTTTTGGTTTTCGGACTTTCATATGAACAAAGCAGATGTGCGGATTCAATTTGATTTTGTCAGGACCCCTTGGGGGCTGGGTTGGGATCACAATATGGGGTCAGAAATTTTCTTTTAAAGGAAAGAAAATCTACAAATGGACTAAGGTGATTTTGAGCATTGTGGTCCATAGTCCTCTTGAAAAGGGCAAACTCTTTACCTAGAACTGAGCCATTGTGATTCTGGTGAGCATTAAGGCCCATGATCCTCTTTTTTTTATAGCTTTGTAGAAATGGGATTTTTGGAGCGATGGAACAGAAACAGGGACATTTCCCAGAGAGTTCGCACAGAAAGTCGTCTGCTGGAAACCATAGGCTCCGTCATCTTTGTCTTCTGTAAACCATTGTTTGTGATTGGCATAATACTGACCATTGTAATCAACACGGAAAAAGATCCGACGGATTCTATTTTATCATTCCGGATCATCGGACCCGTGTGTCTAGCACTCTCTGCTGTATTTTTCTTCATTGGTGGTTTCATGTCCAGTCCGTATTTTTCTCTGTTGAAGGAGAAATGTAAATATAAGGGACCAGGTCCCATCAAGAGAGTTGTATATAAAGACGAAGTCGTTGTTATTAAGAATATTAAAGTGCATCCATTAAATACACAAGCTCCGGTCGACCCTCCTGAAAATCAATTGACTGCTTGATGAAAAAAATTGAAATTTTATTGGAATCTCGTCTCAACGACAGATTCCTATAAGGTTTTGAGTTATAATAGTTCCTATAACGACGTCGGACGTGAATTTAAATATGCACATCGTTACACCTGAACTGTCAGGGCAGCTCTAATAATAGATATAGAAGGCATGGTCTACGGATTCTACGCCAAAAAAAGACAAAAATGGAGTCTTACATGGATAGGAAACTTCCATATGGGATTAAATTCTAAAGGCAAGTACATTTTGTTAAAACAGTATATTGAACAAAGTGCAAAATAGCACGGAGAAATAAGATCTTGACTATTTCAAAGAACCACCATTGTTGCGAACCAGAGTTGTGTTTTGTTTAATGGACCACCCACCTAACATTTTTAAATGCTTTTTATCTGTGTGTAAACAGCTAAGAAATTTCGATCGATTGAACGGCATTGTTTCCATTTATTTTCAGAGAACGAAGTATCTTCGTCCACGATGGAAGTTATTACGATATGCTAGATCATCTTTACTGCGGTGATCACCAAATTCCAACTGGGGAGAGATGAATAATTGAACAGTTCCGAAGAGAAGTCCAGGTAAATAGACCCTCAAAGCATGCTTCCTTCTGCGATAAGGTTCGATTTCTGAGTTGTATTGATGAGAAATAGGATGTACTATATCGTAAGTTCTAAATACGGTCACGCAATAACAGGATCCAGCCGATGAACGACATCCGGTGTTGTTTTAAAAATGTCAATACGTGGATCTAGATTTTGAACTGTAAACAATATTTTTTATTCCAGCCATTAATTGAATTGTTTACTGAAGTTTGCTCTGTTAGATTGCCATTATCGGTTTTGAATTTGTTTCAGGCTTCAAGAAACATGGATGTGGTACAAAGCAAATACTGGAATGACCAAATCAAAAGTATGGTGGGACCGTGTATGATTACGTTTTCCATCCCCCTTACCATTCCTGGCTTAACCATAACGCTTGTGGCGTTCAGTGATGAAAAATCTTTCCCGGTGTATGGACCACTGCATATAACTGGACTCATCATTTTAGTCATTTCGGTTTTCCTGATCCTCTTTGGTTGCATTTTGAAGTTTATTTGGAAACCCATTATCCTACCAGACATTGAACGCCAGTTGTCTCCTCGTCAGTCTTTTAGAAGTGATTCATTTTACAGGAAAGAAATAGAGCGCATACAAAGAGAAAACATCCGAGAGAAAGACGTGACAGAGACGAGGCGCAAAAACAGTTCTACAGAAACGGGAGAAACGGTTCTGTGTTCTCAAAGAGACCCAGAAATGGTTAGATCGATAGATGTTTCTGATGCAGTAAGAAACTCAAATGAAAGTGAAATCAGACATTTAGAACAAGATGATGGAGTAAGGTACACAAAAGGTGACGATAATTTATCAGCATTCCCTCTCCAAGACTATACTTTCCCCTCCCCACGGGGAGGCCGTTTACCCCCGATAGAAACTACGGACAAAGTGGGCGTGTCTCGTGGACACAGTTCTGATAATGACGGGCAGGGCATTTACAGGAGTCGATCTCCTGGCGAACTTGAGACCTCTAGAAAGAAGAAAAAGAAACGAAAGCGTCATAAAAAAGAGGAAACTGAAGAAGGAGGTGTGAAGGGAGGGGATGAGATAATGGACATTACCAAGAAAACCTCCAGAGAACCCCAACTGCCAAAATTACAGAAAACAAGAGAGCATTTAGTGGATGAAAACGCCTCAGGGTCAGTACTGCAATAACCCCGACACACATCACTGATACACCTTGCTATATAGCCACTTTGATTTGATAGCTTAGTTGATACTTTATTTTAGGATCATAAAATATTTGATTTAATGTCACTCACGTGTGTTTAGATGCTACGAAAAACGAGCACGGTAGAATTTGACAGTAGTGAGTATACACAAAATGCATGCAAGTGTTTTTCTCTGATCTTATCGCATAGTACTATATTGAAAGATTTAATAATTTCAGAATCAGTCCAGGGAATTTGTTTTATTAGAAATGTTAATGCATAACAAAATGATGCAGAACAATAGTCTTGAGTTATAAAATTCTCGGTGTTAAAATCAAAGTTGTTTTGTAATAAGTAATCATGTACACATCCGAGAACACCACAGATTAAAGTTATAATATGGTGAGTAAGATTGCATAAAGAGATTAAAATAAACTAGGGATGTATACTTATATAAGAGAGTATTGCATCATTAAGTATTTAGGTCAAGACGTCATTAATAAACATGCATGCACTTTAGCTATAGTATTGAACATATTAAATTTGAGACTGGATTTATTATAAAAAAAATCTCTACCTGTATGCTTTTATGTTATTTTAAAAATTTTTTGCATGATTTCAACTGAGTTTTGCCTGAAATATTCATTACATTCAACCCCCCCCCCCCTTTCTCTCTCTTTACCGTTCTAAATAAATATTGTAAGCTAAATGTAAGTATTGTTTATTAATTCTTGAGTGTCTCCGTAACGATTATTTAAAAAATAATTGATACACTATAGTACCTTAATCAAAATGATGAGTTTATGTATCACGATTTCCTACTACAAAATACTAGGATATTATGTCAATGCATCTATTTTCTAATTTTCTCAGAGAGTCCGTAAAGTCTTCAAACTGTAGTCTGCTGAATGAGGAGACATCAGACTCAACAAAGAGAAGAAAAAGACGAAAGAAACGAAAAACACTGAGTGCCATGCGACAAGAATCGCACGACAAATCGGATACTGGCGGTGACCAATCAAATGGCCGCTCTAAGTCATTCGGATCACAAGTCAGTGATGACGTCACAAATCGAAATCCATCCGATTCGGATAGCGGTCGTCCGGTGGACTCTGACTGAACTATATGCAGCCAAAATTGTTCTGTCAACAAACCAAAGAAAATTTATTTATATCATGATGGCATTTTAAATTACGCAATTGGCGTAGTGGTCATCCGTCCTTTTACATTAATTCATAAAAAAAAAACATAGTGGGAAGAAAATCTGTGATATATTTTTTTTAACATGCCATAATACTTTGTAATTGTTATTTTGTAAATAAAAGTTCTAAATGTCTTTTGAACAAAATCTCTATATATTAAAACATTAACATTGATGTTTCTTTATTGTTAATATCTTTTCAAGAACATAAGAGCGTAAAAGACGGATGGACATCCCGATTACTATATACCCTTCCACCTTTCAGGTGGGAAGTGATTATTATACCCGCTTGAAAAGTGGGAGGGTATACAGTAATCTGTGCGTCCGTCCGTAAGTCTGTTTGTTACGCTTTAGGGTACCCATCTCTTATCCACAATTCCTCTTATACCACTGAGTGAAATTTAATGAAACTTTCACAAAATCTTTATTACATATTGCCATTATTTTACTTTTTGATCTGACACATATTTTGGGTTTCCCGGCCACAGCAAACACGGTCTTTGTCATCAGTTATAACCATATGGGAGGCCGGGGGGTATCATTTAGTACCTCTAGTATTCACAAAGGATCGCCGATGTCCGTTCATCTTCATTTCTTTTTCGAATACTCAGTAACTAAAAACAAAGAAAAGTTACTGTGAACACACTGATACTGCTGAATAAAATTTAAGGAGACTTTCGACAGATTCATAATTATATAAAGTCACTGTGCATCTCATATTTTAATTTTGATCTGACGCTTATTTCGTGTTTCCCAGAGAAAACCATGGACTTTGCCATATGGGAGACAGGGGTATCATTAAGTGAGACTGCTCACATTACCTCAAGTTTCTTCTAAAAATTGATATTTTGTTGTCATGTATACTAAAATATTCATTTGGTATGGAGATTAAAATTTGACACTAATATTATATGAAACTAGAGGTACTGTGAGCAATGAGCTCACTAAATAATACCTCCAGCCTCCCTTATGAATATAAAGGGAATGTCCATGTTTTGTTGTGGGTAACCCAAAACGTGTCGGATCAAAAAGTTGTATAGGAGGTGCACAAAGGCATTATGTAATTTAGATTCTGTGAAAGTTTCATCAAATTTTATTCAGTGGTATAAGAGGAGTTGCGGATAAGCTATGGAGCGTAACAGACAGACGGACGGACGGACATACCGATTACCATATACCCTCCCGCTTTTCAAGCGGGGGGTATAACAAGAAACATACTGATGCACGCGTTAAAAGTCGGTCGCAAACCAATTGTTCCTTTCAAGAGGCAAGGAACTGAAATGCCTGTTTTGTTATTAAAATATCTGATATTTGTTTGTTGATATATCCTAGTGACATAAAAAGTGCATACGACATTTTTCTTCATACATTTTGTGGCCATTCACAGTGCATCTGCTACATTAAAAGTTTAAAACAGAAGTCTTAACTTATCTATAAATAGGAATAGTTTTACGTAAATTAGAATACAACTAGAAGTACTGTGAGCAATGAGCTCACTAAAGGATACCTCGCCTCCCATATGAATATAATGGCAGTGTCCATCTTTTTCTATGGGAAACCAAAATATCTGTCAGAACAAAAAGGAAATTAGGAGGTCACAATTGCATTATGTAAGAAAGATTCTTTGATAGTCTAATCAAATTTAGAGGAGTTGTGGATATGAGATGGGTACCCCAAAGCGTAACAGACAGACCTACAGACAGACGGATGGGCATCCCGATTACTATATACTCTCCCAACTTTTCAAGCGGGGATATAAATATTTGGGTTTCTCTCTCTCTCTCTCTCTCTCTCTCAGCAGACACGTACGTAGTCTCTTAGCAGGCTATCCCCCACTTTTTTCATGCAGACACGTTTTTCTAAAGGAAATGTTTGAAATTGATAGTTCGGTCCCCCCTATTATAGGTTGCAGTATTGTGAAATAATAAATATTTCATCAAAGTAATGCAGTGTTTTACCCTCAGCTCTTTATGTTCGGACGAGCTTGTCGGGGGAGATAGGCGGTCTGCTCCCCTACTCGACCTGCTGTTATGTTCGGCCGAGATAAAAATCGTACTAAAGAAGTTGGAACCAGAGTTCTAGGAGACGAAGCTTTTACCCCATTATTTATTCAATTTTGATTACTGCATATGATTATTGTGCGTTTTCGTTAAACAATAAGTAAGACATTCTTTTTTGATATTCTATATGAATTTTTAAATACTTTTATTTAATTTTCTTTAACTCCACAAAAATGGACGAGTTCTTCAAACTTTCATGTCAAATAACCGACCGCCTCCTTGCGGACGGTAATTGCCATATTTTTCTTAGGAAAGAATAGTTCTCACATGCGATAGGAGGCACATACAAACAAAATCCATGTTATTAGATACTGGCATGCAAAAATTTATTTTTTTTAACAATTGATCAATCAAACAAAATAAATCGATTTTGTTGTTTTTAAAACTATCCTCCTTTAGGCATTTCTTGAGATCAAAGCATAGGAAAAAATATTGGCGAAAAAACGTGCACGTAATTGTTAAGAATGGGCCTAAATGGTTTATACTACAGTGTCCTTTTACTCTTTCAGTTCTTTGATTGTTTTTGTTCTTTTCAAGCCACAGAAAAAAACATCCTCCATTTTCAGGGGTCCTGGTTCCACATGTAATTCCATGATCACGTGTTCAAGGACCAAGTATGGACTCAGCTTCCTTGACAGTTGCAAGGATGCAGAAAAACGCTGCATTTCAAAAATCTCCCACTTCTTTTCCTCCCTTTTTTAAAAACCAAAATAGTAATACGATCTATTATCTGCACTTTTCTTTTTACATCAAGCATGAACTTATTTTCAGATGCTTTTTCCTTTTTTAAATCTCATGATTAGCTTTAAATACCACAATTTGCTTTTTATAACGTAAAATATAGTGCAGAATACTAAGATATTTAAGTGCAGTTTCCCGATGTTGTTTCAATTTGCAATTATTCATGAATATCCTCAAAAAGAAACACAGCTGACATTAACAATAACTTTTCTGCAAATTCCAGATTGTAATCTGATTTTTAGAATAATTGATTTTCAGTAAACCTTTGATCTTTCGATGGTTATACTGTTTAGATCTATTGTGGTTGCAAAGTGTACTAGCTCTAGGTTATTTTATTTTGAAAACTAGTCCTTTGATGCTCAGGAAAATTTCTCTTCATTATTAAAGCATTAATGTCTCTTCCGGGAAAAAAAAATCTAAAATCGATTTACTATCATAGTAATTTTTTTTATTGTGAATAAAACCAGAAGTCTCTGATGACACTGTAGCTTTACTGGTCTGTACGTATAACAAAGGAAAAGTAGCACTTGGATTTGAAACTTTGCAACAGGCAGCAATAAAAAGAATTAAGTATCTTAGTGAAGTCTACATATGTGCCAGATTATATTGAAACCAGACCAAAACTGTAAGAGTAGTGTTTTAAATAAATTTCACAGAAAGAATGACTGCACTTAAGGATATGCGAAATATGCGTCAAAATAAACTTTCAGAACAGACATTTTTCTTCTAATTGCAGGAATGATCAACATCTAATCTACAACTTCACTTAATTACAATGAATAAAATTGTGTATTAATTAAATGGGGTCTCAACTAAATTTTGATTTGTCTCAACTATTTTTTTATGCAAATATCACTTTTTAAAGCTTTGTTTATAAATGACTCATGCATCACCTTACAAAAACCTATGCTGAAGCACACATTTGAATTGACAAAATTTTACTTTTCAAAGTTGAGCAAAATAAAGTTAAATTGGTAAAAGGAAAATACTGAAATTCCAGAGGGAGATGTTTTCACTAGAATTATCTTTCCACTTTACATCTCCTTACCTGCATTGTTGCAATGCTACTGAATTTGTACAACTATATCCGAATCCAGATAATCTACATTTCCCAATTCCCCAATGCAAGATTTCCATTACTATGCAGTATGAATGCAGACTCAGTCAAGTATTGTGCTTATAATGTCTATCAATGTCAAGTCAGTCAATGCAGGCATTGGCCGACCTCACATCAGTCAGTCAATGCAGGCATTGGCCGACTACACAGTCAGTCAATGCAGGCATTGGCCAACTGCGCAGTCAGTCAATGCAGGCATTGGCCAACTGCACAGTCAGTCAATGCAGGCATTGGCCGACTGCACATCAGTCAGTCAATGCAGGCATTGGCCGACTACACAGGGAGTCAATGCAGGCATTGGCCGACTGCACATCAGTCAGTCAATGCAGGCATTGGCCAACTGCACAGTCAGTCAATGCAGGCATTGGCCGACTGCACATCAGTCAGTCAATGCAGGCATTGGCCGACCTCACATCAGTCAGTCAATGCAGGCATTGGACAACTGCACATCAGTCAGTCAATGCAGGCATTGGCCGACTGCACATCAGTCAGTCAATGCAGGCATTGGCCGACTACGCAGTCAGTCAATGCAGGCATTGACCGACTGCACATCAGTCACTCAATGCAGGCATTGGCCGACTTCACATCAGTCAGTCAATGCAGGCATTGGCCGACCTCACATCAGTCAGTCAATGCAGGCATTGGCCGACTACACATCAGTCAGTCAATGCAGGCATTGGCCGACTACACAGTCAGTCAATGCAGGCATTGGCCGACCTCACATCAGTCAGTCAATGCAGGCATTGGCCGACTACACATCAGTCAGTCAATGCAGGCATTGGCCGACTGCACATCAGTCAGTCAATGCAGGCGTTGGCCAACTGCACAGTCAGTCAATGCAGGCATTGGCCGACTGCACAGTCAGTCAATGCAGGCATTGACCGACTCACATCAGTCAGTCAATGCAGGCATTGGACAACTGCACATCAGTCACTCAGTCAGTCAATGCAGGCATTGGCCGACTACGCAGTCAGTCAATGCAGGCATTGACCGACTGCACATCAGTCACTCAATGCAGGCATTGGCCGACTTCACATCAGTCAGTCAATGCAGGCATTGGCCGACTGCAAAGTCAGTCAATACACCTCATTCTTCACAGTAGATCGTGAAGCCCCAGACTTGGCTGACTTTGACAAACTGTACGTATATAAAATATGGCCGTTTGATTGTTAATAATTATCATGTCAAGAATATGTATACTCAGTAATGATAAACAATATAATTTTAATTTGAAATTAATAAATTTAAAATAATAGGAGGCCAGATAATTTAAAAACCATAAAGCGTCGTAATGGACATAAGAAACGTTAACGTTAACGTGCATGAGGTGAAAGTTGGTCTTTTTTTTTTTAAATAGTGTTATTCATTTGATAAATTCTAAAGATGCCAGCATAAAAATGATGTTGGCTGTTAATTGACAACAAAGTACTAAGTGTTCTAATTAATTGATTAAAATTTTCACTGCGGGGAATGGTGAATTTCCAACATGACTGAAACTGATGTACACAAAACAAATTCACGTGATATATGCACATGTATAATGGTATAATTAAATATTTTACTAAAGTATATCAATAGTAGAAAATAAAGTGGCACATTTAGTCGTGCATATGAGTTATATTCATTCAATGTCATATTATAAAGCGTTTTCTTGGTCCTCTATCATTTTCTTTTCCTTTGGTCTGTATTGTAGTTTTTAACCTGTGTATACCTGAAAAGGAAATGCAGTATTAATTAAAGTAAACTTCTTTTTAAAATAATTCAAGAATTACTTCTTATTTTTACATTTTCTTTCCAAATTTTTTCTTCAAATTTTTCATTTAATTTAACTCTGTTTATGATCTGAATAGTTCACAAATAGTTTAAACTTATTTCTTCAAATTATAAGACTTTGTAAGAATATGAGGGCAATATATTCTGTAAGGCAGATTAAATATGCATTCCCAAGCCTTCACAAGACTGAATATTTTATTTTCCGGATAATTATTCTATGAGACCTGAGTCTGTTTGTTAAAATGGTGGCCAACAACCATATCATAAGGTTTAATATTCAGTATTGTGACTCACTACATGTATTTGATTATTGAGTGATGATTACATGAATACATAAAATTAAAAATCTGCGAAAGAAGCATTGGAATTAATATTTAGAGCGTATAACACTAATTATTATGTTGGGACAAGACGATAAATTGTAATTATTTGGTGAAACAATGCCGAAAATTATATACAAATTTACACGAATTCAAACAATGTTGTGTAACTAACTCCGATTCTATTTTCAGGCGAAGTACTGAGAACTGCACAGACTAAATGGATTACTTTAGGGATCAAGAAGACAACATTTTGACAATGCAATAAGATTCTATGCAAATAATTTTTATCAAACTGTCCTTAAAAATACATCGTTTTTATTTAATTTTACTTTTCTGCAAATTCTTCTCCAAAATTAAAATAAACGTTAAAATTGATCATTCATCATTACTTGATTTATAGAAGTCTGCTGTTAAAAACCAGATTTGACAAAAACAATATGTACATGTATAACTATATTTTTTACAAGGAAGATTTTATATGCATTAATTGTATGAATTAAAGGTATTCCAATGCCTGCAGTCCCTATACATGTATATACGGTGGAATGTACAACCCCTGCATTGCATCAGTCTTTGGACTCTATCATTGACTGCATTGGCACTTATGTTCAGTCGGCCAATGCCTGCATTGACTGACTGATGTGCAGTCAGCCAATGCCAGCATTGACTGACTGCGCAGTCAGCCAATGCCTGCATTGACTGACTGATGTGCAGTCGGCCAATGCCTGCATTGACTGACTGCGCAGTTGGCCAATGCCTGCATTGACTGACTGTGCAGTCGGCCAATGCCTGCATTGACTGATTGCGCAGTCGGCCAATGCCTGCATTGACTGACTGATGTGCAGCCGGCCAATGCCTGCATTGATTGACTGATGTGCAGTCGGCCAATGCCTGCATTGATTGACTGATGCGCAGTCGGCCAATGCCTGCATTGACTGACTGATGTGCAGTTGGCCAATGCCTGCATTGACTTACTGATGTGCAGTCGGCCAATGCCTGCATTGACTGACTGTGTTCAATGCAGGCATTGACGGACTCTCTTGAGAGCATGAGAGAGTCAGCCAATGCCTGCATTGGCCCTTGAGAGCATTGCAATGCCCGAGTGACCATATATAGAGAGAGAGAGAGGGAAAAGAAGAAAGAAAGAGATATTCACATTGCCTGCATTGGCCCTTTTGATAGTTGTGCAACCTGCATTGGTCCTTTTAATAGTCGTGCAACCTGCATTGGCCAACGATAAACACACTGCCTTAAGAAATTGCAATGAAAATATGGCATTGACTTGAGAATAATAGCCACCACTGCATTGCAAGTTTATTCACTTTCCTAGGTTTAAAACACATTTTCTATTCCTTTAACGCCAAATTGCATTAGTCAATTACATTTTGAACAAATTCGATTGCATATGTGATTAAGATAAAACAAAAATCAGAATGAGCTAAAAATTGCAAGAAATTGAATGGAGATCATGTCATTGTTCCCGTCGTTACTTGTATCATATGAATTTGGAAATGAGTGAATAAAACCATACCATTTGTTTCGGACTAATTTTGTAATCATAAACAACTTCTTTTATAAATCTATTAAATTATATTTACTTTGGTAATAGAAGTCAAAATGATTTTCCAAATTGCCCATAACATCGAACTTAAATTAAAAAAAAAATAAATTAGACAGATAATAATTAGTTGAGACCCCATTTTATTTATAATCATGTAAATTTTACGATGTACGAAGCTGTTTTCTAAGGCGGGGGTCATCACAATTTCTTCAATCTCCATTAGATAATGAGGACGCCGACTTTTTTTACTGACTTCATACATAGTCAGCGAATGTTTGTGTATTGTTTTTCTTTTCACAGTAGTTGTATATTTGCATAAGTAATGTTGTGTTAAAAGGAGATTAATAGACAAACATGCGCTCATGGTTTAAACGAGAAAAAACTGCTTCTTCTTACACTCGCTCTCTCTGTTGTTACCAAGGGCTGTGATATGTTGAATATTATAATTCATCACGTGACATCTTTCTTCCGGTAATTTTGTGAATACTAAATTCTGTCACGTGACTTATAGGTAGCATATTTTTAAATACCAGCCTATCTAGGACACTGTGCTCGAACACGTTAAACAGTCAACAATCGATTCAAAATATTCTTTACTTACATGGATGGCCTCATACGTTTTAAACCTTTGTAAATAATGTACATGTACCATACAGAATAAATAGGAGGATGAAAAATAGTGGTCTCGTCTCGTATTTTTAATACATGTTTTTGTTATTCATCAAGTCCAATTTTAGATCCATTCTTACAACTTGTTAGCTCCTCCTCTCATACACACATAATGTTTAATCAAGGGCAGGAAAATGTAAATTCTCTGTATTTGGAAACACTGAGGTCAAAAACATGGAATTAGTTTATTGTACTACAGTCTAAAATTACTTTAATCATTTAAATTCGGCTCCAAATTGATAGACCTCTGTAGTAAATATACAAAAGTGAAATTAATATAAAATTTAAAAGCAACAGAAGCGATTGAAAAAGACCCAAAACACAGCGTTAAGCGTAGTCATCCTTTCTATTTTTTGTAACCGTGCAATACCGTTCATCGAAATCAAAAACCTATGTACTAAATTATGTATCTTAGTGTAGTCTACTGTGTGTGCCATATTGAACTTCAACTAATCTGAAGGAGAAGTAGCGTTTTAAAGAAATTTCACAGAAATTTCTATTTTTAGTAACCATGGCAACACCGTTCATCAAAATAAAAAAAAAACGATGCACTAAATCATGTATCTTAGATTATAGTCTACTTGTTTGCTAAGTTATATTGAAATCAGACCAAAACTTTAGGAGGAGTAGCATTTTGAAAAATTGTTTACAGACAGACGGACAGACAGCTAGACAAACGAACAGACAACGGACACCTTACTATCACATAAGCTCTTCTGGTCCCTGACCAGTAGAGCTAAAAAATTAATTTGATTTAAATTTTCCTTTTGGCACCGGTTAGAGTTATCGTTCTTCTGTCTCCAGCATTCGTGTAATGAAAACTCATCCAAAGATTAACCAGATGATTGAAATACTCGATATGTATCAAAGCAATCAGGCGTGATACTAGTATTAAAAAATGGAAATTGATCTTTGAGCGCTGATATTTTGCAATATTTCACTTTTTGTTATGTTTATCATCACTGTTTATGCCTGCTGCGTTACCATCCAATCATGACTGGAGATGTTGCAAAATACACAGGGGTCTACAGATGAACTGCGTTATATTTTCGTAATATTTAAGTTTTTGCTGGTTGGGTTTTTCCTGACTTTTAATGATATGTTAATCGATATAAAATATTCTGTTAACTCTCTATGGTAAACTTTGTAGGAAATATATTTTGGACAAAAATTAAACCAATTCAAAAACTATTCATATAAAGATTATAAAATAATTGAAGTTTAATAATCTAAGTTATTTGAAAACAAACATATCCTTTAGGCTTTGAAATTTATTTTGAATACAATTTACCAGATCATTGTTTTTCCTCTTAAAGAAAGTATGGCAACCTTGTTCCCAAAAATGCCACCACCCTCCAACTAAACCAATTGTGCTTTTCACACAAAAATGTTACCATCCTCCAACCCACCGTGCTTTTTACAAAAACAAAAAACTGCCACCACCCTCCAGTTTCGTCGCACTCTAATCCCATCTTCGTTCACACTCTTAAAGTGAGGACCCGAAACAATATATCATATAAACAATGTCTTTAACACCTGGCTAGTAGAACTGCGATTCGTTATCAGTTTTGAAGTTATTTTTGTCCACTTCATGTAGATTTCAATTGAAAATAAAACTATTTTTAATCAAAAGTTAAGAAGACTCATTTTTTTAAATAAAGCTAATATGTGCGTATCGGTGAAATCAAATACAAATCAAACACAATGTACCCGGAACGCAAAAGATCGGAACCGTGTTTGTTTAAAGATCCTTCGATCAATCGTTTCCATATCACTTTTATATTGGTATACAAGCAAAGGGCTGTTCATCAACGACTCTATTATTGTAATATTGGCATCCTTCTTAAGCAAATTTTACCTTCAAGTATTTAAACCTTGGTTCGTTAAATCGTCCAGGCCATTCATGTGACCCTGAAATGCCGATCTAATGTTAGAATTTAAAACTCTTGGGCTATAGAATTCAGAGTAGGGTTAGTATTCAGACTAGCTGTGTCATTTGGTGAACGATTTTAGTTTGGTCTTTCAAGTTGACTAAACATGCATCTAGTGTACAAAGCCTAGAGAGAACATTCGTGAGATTTTTTTATTACTTCAGTTAAAATAAACAATAAAGATACTAATCATTTATAAGTCTTGTAGTAACCTCATTTTTTGGCAAGGTACATGGGTGCCAACCAGATGACGCATGCTATTAAGTGCAATTGCACTAACACAATGCCCAGGTTATTACTAAACTTAAGATTATATAGGGTCCCGCAATGAGTATTGAATGGACGTGTAAAATGTCACGACCGTCTTCCGTTCATCCATCCGTTATGTCCTTCCGTCTGTACTTCCGTTTCACTTTGCTTTTAAGACTTTCAGTTAAAAAAACCAAAGATATTTCTATCAAATTTCATTAGCTGATACATATTTATAAGAGCCATTGTAAATCTTATTTGATATTGACCTTTCCTTTCCTTTAACCTCAATTTAAAAACTAGTGTTTTGGTTTAGGTTCAAGGCAACTAATCAAAATGTTTATAATAATACCTCAATGCTTATACAAATTAATGAGAGCCACTCAACTTCAGAAATTTTTTTAACTCAATATATTTTCCTTGACATTGACCCAACATCTCATTATTCTATTAAGCTTAATGCAACATGAACATTTGTATTAGTGTATGGAGTTTGTACAAGTCGCTTTAAATGAGTTACATCACACATCACATATTCATGAATTAATGATATCATCTATTCCATGTTAAATAGAGAATGATTCCAAGTTGAATGAATGATATCAACTGTTTACGTTAAATTAAATATATCAATTAAATCACCTAAAAGATTTATATTGAAAGAGGGATATCAACTACTTAGTTACATACATGTACCTTAAATAATGCACTGGTATATTTGATACGCAAAAGCTTGCTTCACATTATAAAGCAATTTCTAAAACGAGTCAAACTATTGACAAACAAGTTGATGAAATAAGAATATCTGATAATCAACGGTCTCATTTCAAGCCACGTTTCACAAATCCTATGGTCGATACAATGATACATTGACTCTGTCAGCAAATACATTTTATGATAAAGTCGAAGACTGATTGATTTCCCTTCAACAAATTTCTTTGCTAGCAAAGCTACTCACTGAAATGTGCACGGATTATTTTCGTTTGTCCAATGACAGAAGCACTCGGCGGTATGACGGTCAACAGGGATGCTTACTCCTCCATGTCACCCGATTCCTTCTCTGATGTTTTTAAAGGTCAATCTTTGCTCTGCTACAAATTTGTAAAATTTAGATTGTTTCACTGGACATGTAAGCTTGCTGCTTGTTGTTCTTAGTCTCCATATTTCTTATTTGTGTCTAATAAGTGATATCATGTATTGGGGTTCAATAAGAGATGTAACTTATTTATGTTGTATATTTGCAAAGCTGACAGGATGTTTCTTATACAATAACATATATCGAACACGTACAATTACACGTTTTTTTTTCATATAATATCTTTTGTCAAATGGGATTAGTCAATGTGTCAGTTTCATTGATTGTTAGATCTAGAGGGTGACAGCTGTTTCTCCACAAGTACATTCACATTCAATTTAATAATACATCTCAGTCTTCATTATACATGTACGTACTTAACAATGAGATAAAAGATAAAACATACATGAGGTACACGACAAAATGAACAGCATAGTTATTCAGATATGATACATTCATCTTTTCCCCGGGGACGAAGGTCTGAAACAACCGCCAAGAAAACGATTCGAATCCTTTCAAAGGAAGTGTATGGTTGTCTTGCGCTACTTGCCATCTTCTTTACAAATGTAGGGGTCTTCTTGCTTATATACGGACTGAAGCAGATTTTGATATTTGACCTAGTGTCGTTGGAGGCATTGGTCGCCAGTGGTGCGCTCTTGATATTATTTGGAGGAACTCTTATATGTCTATCTATTGTCATCTACCAGCGTGAACGACGCAAGAAAAACATTTGTTGTTGGTGTTTCCGTGACAACCAAGACGACGAGGGGGTTTATTGGGTGAGCGATATGTACATCTGCGAAGACGACGATATCGTGGAAGCCTCTTATTCTGTAACGTAGACTTTGAAATGACAGCAAATGCACAAAGCAGTCCCCGAAATTACAACGGAGTGAGGTAAATAGTGTACTGTGCATGGATTGCGAATGGCGACAAAGAAAGGCAAAGTTAGCAATTGCAGAATGTGTCAATATAATTGATCCCTGCTTATCGAATGACATAACATATGTCTTTAAAAAAAAAAACTCGACCACAGAAGTGGTAGACGGTTTGGTTATTGATGAACGTTAATTTGCTATCTACATAAATATAAGTAATAGACAACAAAGTCTCACTTTCTGGGGTCTGTGGCAGTTGTGTTATATAATACAGTAATTTAATTTTATTCTCAATATGTTATTATCTTACCTTAATATTGTCGTTACTTTATGGTTTATATTTCTGATTTTAAAGTACAGTAACTGAAATTTAAAAAACGATAGTGTTTGTAAAAACGCTGAATATTCCCGTATGGTATGGCAGTTAAAGACCAACTAAGGTTAAAAAATCTTAAAACGTAGGTCACTAAAAGTGGTCAAAAATGTTGCTACCTGAAGAAAGGTTTTGCATGTGATTGTGATATTTAGAGGTCCTTGTTCCTACGGCTCATAAAGTATGGCCTAAGTTTTTTTTTCAAAGCTCCAAGGACAGGTTAAGGTCGACAAGGTTAAAAAAAAGCGGAATCCAGAAAGGTCATGGGATACACATTTGAAATTTAAAGGTTGTAGCTTTGACCTTACAAAAGTTTCATTGCATGACAAACGTTAAAGTTTTGATAGTTTTTGCAAAAGTGAGTCAAACTCCAAATTTTAGAGGTAATAAATATGTTGGTACCAAAAGAAAGATCCAACGGAGAGGAACTTACATGTAGTAAGTTGTACAGAACTTGTTTCCAATCCTTTTGATTTCATCACCAAAATTTGTTCAAAACAAACATCTTATCACAACTAAGACACTTGTGAAATGTTGGTATTCAAAGAAAGGTCTTGACACAAGTGAATTGGATGTGAAATATGAGAGTCTGAGTGTCAAACTATTCAAATTATGAGCAAGGTTAAAGTTTTTGCAGACAAACAGCTGAACAGGAAGACGGATGGACAGACCGAAAAACTATTTGCCCCAAAACCTTGATTACATGGGCATAAAGTTCGTGTCGTTAATAAAATGCAGGGGACTCACAATGCATGAAAAAGAAAAAAGCTGATCATTTCTTAATAACTATATACATTTGTAGAATCTATCATTTTCTATGCCTCTGTAATCGAAGACTTGGGGGTACAAATATATAGTTTTTGCACAGCTGTCTATAGTTTTCTGTTTGTACGCAAAAACTTTAACCTTTCCCATAACTTTTGAGTAAATTGGGCTTTGGCTTTCAAATTTCACAGGTGTATTCCTTGTGACAAGACCTTTCTTCGGGTACTACCAAATTTGACCTCTTCACCACGACCTTGAATTTTGACCCTATTTAATGAAAAAAAAACCCAACAAATTTTAACCTTGGTCATAACTTTTGAAAAGTCTGTGCTAGGGCTTTCATATGTCACATGTGTATTCAATGTGACAACTTAGAAGACTTTTCATTGGGTATAAAAAGTTTTAAAATTTTCACCTTGACCATAGTTTTTATGCACTTTAAAAAATTAACCTTGGCTATAACTTAACTTTTGACTTTTGAACAGTTTGTGGTGGGGCTTTCATACTTCACATGTGTATTAACAATGAAAAATTGAAAACAATATTATTATTATTGAACAATAAATACTCAACCATTTACTTTCAAAAGCGTTTAATCTCCTTGGTACTGCATTCACACCGACACATGCTTTGAACACAATTTTGAAGCAAATCTATGGTGGGGTTAAACCTCATATGAGGTGAACTCACTCTGAGGTACATCTCAGGAAAAGGCGTCAAGACCAATCAGAGAGCACCGAAATTCCTGATCATTTAATTTAATTGAACAAGTAGAACTAGAGCTCTCATATTTCACACTTGAATTCCTTGTGACAAGACCTTCCTTCGGGTACATACAAGTTTGACCTTGACCTTTGAGTTAAACTTGCATTTGAGAGACTTAAAGCTTCACCATAAGCTGCCATACGGGGACATTATAAATTTTATATCAATCTGTTGAAAGTATTACTAGTATGAAGAATTATAGCCCTGTAATCATATTTCCTTGGTGTATCTCTCTGTTTGTCTGTCTGCAAAAACTTGAACCTTGCCCGTAACTTTTGAATGGGTGGGGTTATAGCTTTCATATTTCCTAGGTGTATTTCTTGTGACAAGACCTTTTTTCGGGTACCTACAAATTTGACCTCTTGACCTTGGAGTTTAACGCACCTTTGCGAAAAAAATATCAAACCTTAATCTTGGCCATACCTTTTGAACAGATACTTCTAGGGCTTTCCTACTTTGCATGGGTAATCAATGTGACAAGACCTTTCAATGGGTATAAATATTTTTTTTACCTTTTAACCTTAGCGTTTGACCAACTTTTTAAAACTTAAAACTTGGCCATAACTTTTTAACAGTTACAACTAAGACTTTCATATTTTGTGATGATCAGACCTTTCTCTGGATACAACAAGTTTGACCTTTTGACCTTGACCTTGAATTTTGACTTGCATTTGAAAAACTTCAAACTTTTTCATAAGCTGCCATAAGGAGGTATCAGTGTTTCACAAACACATTATTTATTTTATAAAATGATGGCATTTGTTATAAAGTTTGAACGAATTCCTTGATATGTTATAATGAATTCAGTTTTAAAGCATTTTTTTTTATTTGTTATAACGATTTCATTCTACCAAACAAAACTGACATTCGGTATATATAATATATAGATAGGTCCTCATCCAACAAATTGTTGAACGAATTAACGAAAAAACTTTTTGAAGATATTTGTATGAAAAACGAAGCATTAACGAAAAATATGAGTACAGCAAAGTTTGGAAAACTCAGCTGCACTGTAAAACAGGAGTATCGTTTTAAAAAAACAAAACAAAGGTCCTATTTACAGTATCTACACAACAGACAATGAAAGAATTAAAATATTACTCATAATTTCTTTTTAGATACAAAATAGTTTTGAATTTTAAACAATATAAAAACTAATATTTAGAAAAAATAAACGTATTCAACTCAAAATCAATCCCCGCGAATTTGCTGTATTTTTTATTAACCCATTTAAGGTAGGATTCTTCTCTGGTTTCTGACTAGATGAAACATTCAAAGTATATTTCCTTATACGTCTTATATATTGAGGTGTAAGGAAATTAAAAGACCATATTTTTCTTTCCTCATCACAATTATACAACTTTAAATAGAAATGTTAAACTGTGTTTGAAAACTAGCAGGGACTATATTTTTGGCGGAATGGTGGCGTATGAAAATATCTTCTTTTCTGACTTTCAAAATTATAATAGAACAATGAATTTAGTTATAATTTTTACACAATCGAAGACTTGGAGAAATTTTCAAATGTAAGTTTAAGTAATAATGAGGGACTAAACTTTCAAAATATATCAAATAAATATGATTTTTCAAACAAACTAGAACTTTATTAGCTTTTTAACACTTCCTATCAAAGTGCAGATTTGAGCCAAAAATCCATAAAAAGTATTTTTTCTGTCTTAGTAAACGATCAAAATTTTTTGTTTTTGTATCATTTTGTATATTTATAAGACTAATTTATTATATGTGAAAATAAGAAAAAGTTAAATATAGGAAACATATGAAAATAACTAATATATCCTAAAAATTAAGAAAAACAGAGAAAATTCGGATTAGCCAATATCCAGTTAAGTTAAATTATATATGTAAATTTGGTAATATCGTTCTATAGACCCGATATAGTAATATGTTTTTCTGCAAAAAGAACTGTCATTTAACTTTTGAAATAGAAGTAGGTATCACATGATTGGCAACAGTTTTTTTTTTATTATTAATGTCAAGGAAAAAGATAATGACCTTGACCTGACCTTGCCTCTAATATAACACGGTCAAATTTAATTTCACTGATACTATCACTTACTGATATTGTCTTCTTGATTCTGTGAAAATTTCATTAATTTTTAAATATTAGAAATACGAGAAGAATCCTACCTTAATCAAAATTAATGGGTTTTTTCATTAGCAGTTGCAATTCGTAAGCATGCAATTGACGCCCACTTTTCGGAAAAGAAGTAATAGCTATATTTATATTTATACATTCCTGATCTCGGCATTGCTTTCCTTGCTGCGGTTTCACGAAATGGATTTTCCAAAATTTGTTTTGATGTGTTTTATCGTCATGACACTTGATTATTATGGTAGCTGTATTGTTATTTTTTAAAACACTGAATTTCTTGTATCAACTTTTAAACATGAATTATTTGTAACAATCATTTGTTACAATAAACGATGTGTATATATTATGGATGTTATATTAGCATAATTAAGTTTGTAAATGTTGTCATAAATTATTAAATTTTCACACCATATTTTAATATTCAAGTTCAATAAAAATATTTTAGGCACTCCTCTGCAGTTGGCAGTAGTTTTGTTGTTCCGTCTTGTGTATTCCGAGAGACGTTTCCTCATTAACTTAGTTCAATGGTTCAATATATCTTAAATACACAAGTTACAATTATTTACACTATTAGTCAGTACATATTCACGGAGATAGTTTTGACTTTAGAGAGGTTTAGTCTCGCTGTTTGTCTTTCTCAGTTCAGCAAGGTTGTGCTCGTTTTTGTTGATTTTACGACACTCTAGAAATTAGGAGTTAATTCCTTCAGTTTAAACAAGACTCTCAAGAAAAAAACCCTCCGTTTTATCTCAATAACCCCTGCCTATTAAATATTACATACATCATGTGCTTATATTAATCCTTGAACAAACAAATAATGAGTGACACTTTACACCAAACTGTGTATGATTTTAATATCACAGTGTTGGGATTTTTAATAAATTTTATCGGTAATTACATATTTCTAACCAATTTGCAGATTTCATTTTCAAATTTAATTATTCATTATTGTTTATTTAAATTATTCACCATTCCTCTGTTTAAATCGAGGCAATATAAAACTAATTTGTGTAAGTTGCACTTTTCACCTAAAAAGTGATAAAATTATGCATATACTTTTTTCATGTGTATAATCTTATCCCTGTTCCTTAAGTATAATGTTATTATTTTCAAAAAGGATAAACCAAACATGCACCGTTTTAGACTATCGTCTCATTGCAAAATTGCTGACGGCTAAAAAACTAATTCAACCGTTAAACTGCAAAAGGTTATCGTTTCTATCTGTACGAACAGTATCAAAACGCTGAACGAATCGTGCAGAACTTCCGTTGTCAGGGACGCTCCCTATCAACAAACCAACGTCAATATGACGAACAGCTATCCAAGATTTTCTGTGAAGCAATGTTCACTCAAGTGTAATCATTTACCACATCAGTGCTTGATTTTGCAATAAAATAACTCTATGTGTAAACTGCGATCTATAGCCATTTACAAATGTCTGACTGGCGATTCTTCGGCTAATGAAATATTGATAGATCA
Organism: Saccostrea cuccullata; assembly: GCF_032062105.1. Classification (NCBI taxonomy): domain Eukaryota; kingdom Metazoa; phylum Mollusca; class Bivalvia; order Ostreida; family Ostreidae; genus Saccostrea; species Saccostrea cuccullata. The sequence goes on along the minus strand of NW_026935125.1, from coordinate 535,817 downwards.
GTTTTTATTAGGTATAAAATTCCATGCTATAATTTTGAGTCGGGTATACTTATCTAGTACTTCATAAATGCTTCATTCCTTTCATTCAAATGAACAAGATTAATCAACAATAAAGGGAAAGGTTAATTTTTAAAGTCTTAATTTTTGGTGTGTTTGAGATTTTAAAAAAAATTATAAAGAAAAAAAATAAAGCCCAAATTATTCATAGAACTGAATCACCTTGGCCTTGCTGGCCATATTCTTTTGAAGAAATGAAAATTTCATATGCCTACATAATCGAAAATTGAGGGGCATATACATGTACATGTAGTTTTCGTTCTGTCCATCTCTCTGTATGCCTACATCTTTTGATTGCTTGGAGCTAGGGCTTTCAACTACATGTATGAAGTACATGTATTTCTTGTGACGAATCCTTTCTTGGGGTATCAACACTTTTGCCCTTGGAGACTGACCCACTTTAATTTGCAGAATTTTAACTAAACTTGAACCTTGGCAATAACTTTTGATATGTTGATATTAGGGTTTTCATACTTTGCCTGTGTGTTACTTGTGATAAATCCTTCCCTTGAGTAGTAATGTTATTGCGTTTGTAACCTTGACCTTGGAGTCTGGCTACTTTAACCTTGGCCATAACATTTGATTAAGGCTTTCATATTCAAACGTGGTTTCCTTGACATGCAAGTATTTTTTATGTACCAGTATTTTTGACCTCTATTTCTTGACCTTGAGAGATGAAGTACTTTTTAAAATTTTTACCTTGGCCAAAGTTTTGCTGCAAGGGCTTTCAAATTTCACTTGTATATCTCCTTGTTCTAAGACCTTCCCATGGGTACCATTTTTGATCTTTTGACCTTGCATGACCCGGTAGTTTGACTGGCATTTGAGAAACTTAACCCTTGGCAATGGACTGACATCAGTGATTAACAAACACATCATATTTCTATATTTTTCATCTTCCCAAGTCAATGGTTTTTGATCCCCTCTGCTTCACATAAACCCTGACCACATAGGCAGAGTTTGACAAGGGTTAACATGGAGGGGATGAAAAACCCTAGACTTGGAAAGATATTTTTCTATATATAACTTTTGACCCCTACCTTAGCCCCTTTCTATATGAAATACATGTATATGCATTGGTTCTTGAGATGAAATGACTTCACAAATTTCTACATTTTCTTTCTTTGTCGTTTTACAGTATTTTCCCTCTTAGTTCAAATTACACTTAAAATTTATCAACATACTATTAAGCTGCATGAAAAATGTTCCCCAAAATTATAACAACAGAACACAATTTAATATTTCAAGTTTATTTTTCTTCATAAAAATAATAACAATAACATTATCACTTTTAAAGATACATTTCCAAAAAAAAAAAAAAAATACATTAAAAAAAAAAAACAAACAAAAAAGTACTTGTAGACAGAACAATCATACATCAGCCTCTGAAACCCTGTCATTACATTGCAAAATAAATGATTATTCTCATACAGTGTATCACTGATAATGGCGAAACACACAGGTTTGATATTGAAATATGCATTGTCACTAGTATGCAGATCAAGGGAACATATTCAAAATGATGCAACATTGCATTGACATGGCTGTCTACTTTGAATATCACAAAAATGGTTTTCTTATGACAAAGTCATGGGGAAAATCATTAATGTTGAAACAAATCTACAACTAGAAATGTTAGCAAAGAACATAAATTAAACAAAGCAAGTCTGAAGTAACTATGTAATTTTTTCCTGCATAACCACAGTACTTATTGTTAATTAATCTAGTAGAATTTTTTATTTCTTTATAATATTTTTAATAAAAATGCTTAAGAAATTTTTCCAAAGAAATAAAATGAGTTTACAATCAGGATGTGGAGCACACTAGACCGATTCTCAGTATTAAAACATGAAATATTAACAATAGTTTCATCTAAAGACAAAGGGTACAATAGATACATGTTTTAAAACCATATACAACAAATTTTAGACATTTACTAGCATCATTGCAGCAGACTTTCAAGTTTATAAGGAAGGTGAATCAAAAACTGGTTTTAATTCTTTTGCAGGAATGAAAGCAGTTGAAAGTTAATCAGTTTTGAAATATGATGGTTTAGTTACATATATAGACTAGACATTGCAAGGGCATATTCAAGTATTTATATGATTTGTACGGATAGGGGCACTATGAGTCCCTCCCCTCCTTTCCTCCCTAAAAAAAAATCTGAAATTGCTTCCTGGGCCTTAATTCATTTAGCATGGAGTCTCTCTCTCATCAGCATGTAAAGTGTATTCATTAAAAAAAATGCCATTTTAATTAATTCACCAACAATCAACTGCTACAACAAAAACAAAAATGTTGTCAAACATCAAAGAAAAGTACACAACACCAAAACAAAATGAACAATTGGATTTACAACACACACCAACTTCATTTGGCAGTGACCTTGTTGTCTTCAGCAGTATATGGACACCAATACCTACAACTCATCCTTCTAAACACCAAGCAAATCATGCTGAAAGGCTAGTATAACATTACTTTGAGACAAAACCATGATTGCATGATGCATCCACCATCATTTTTAAAATGAAGGGAAGTTCGCATCCCCCTTTTTTGAGTCACAGAGAGTATAATATGGTACAGAATGCAAGACATAAACGGTAACCTATTCTACAACCAACGAAAAATATATCTGAATTATATCACAAGGAAAACAATAAATAAAACTACATAATCCACTTAAAATAAGCAGTATTTCTAAACTTAAACATCCTTCAATACTTTCTACATTTAATATGTTTTGAAAGAATACTAATAAACACATAATTAACTCTTAATTATTAAGAAATATTATATCTTCCTATTTCTTTTGAAATTGAAATCTGAAATGTGGCAGAAAAGATTGAGACAATATTTACTGATTCATTCCCTTTGATGTTGATATTTAAAAATGGCAGAAAAGATTGAGTTTGGCTTATACTTAATTCTCAACATGTATGATTTTTTTTTGTAAATGCCATATTTGTTGTATGAAATTGTGAAGATTATAACACTACTTATAATGCACAGCATCATATTATTATCATTTCATTTCAAGTGGACTGGGATTTCTAACACATATAAAGCAATATGCAGTATGTAATAGCACTGATATTTTTTATCACATAATTAGTTTTCAAACATAAATGTTTGGTAAATATGAACCATTTTTATAAATACTAGTGCCTATGGGGAGGAAGACCAGCTTCCTTGCTGAAATGAAGAAATGTCTTCCAAAATCTGCAGTAGACTATATGAGATGAAGTTTTGTGTTTCCCCCTCCCCCTTAATTTTTTTGTAATCCTTGCCTTGTGCAATCACTCTGGGTGTTCAATACTTGCCTCTACTTTATAGAGACTGTCGGTTTTCTCGGACCCAGTAAATCCACTTGAGGTGGAAGATTGGTCATAGTCTTTCCTGATTTTCTCTTCTGTGTATGCTGGATTGTCCACTTGTGGCAAGTCATCACTAGATGCTACAGAATTTGAAGATGAGACTAACACAGTATTATCACTTGCACTATAAAACACTTCTGGCATTGCTATGGCTTCTGAGGTCTCTTCCTGAGAGTTTTTTTCGCTGTGCACTTCGTCGTTGGCTGTTGCATCAATGGAACTATTGATGTCTTTTTCTGAGAATTTTCTGGAAATGGCATCAGCCTCCTGGATGCCTTCTAGTTTGCTCTTCTGGAGTATTCTCTGCTTTTTGCGTTTTCTGGGATGTCTGGCACGAGGCACTGCTGTGGAATGCATGTCCTTGCTCTTATTTTGAGGTTTTGATGCTGCTGGTGCAGCATTGGATGCTGGTTTCTGCTTCACTGCAGCTGCAGCATCAGTAGAAGCAACCTTATTCCTACTTCCAGCAGAGGACTTCCTACCAGAACTGGGTATAGTGTTAAGTTCATCTGAATGCACTGAAGGTGTCTTACTCCGTGAACACAAATATATGGAACTCACAAGGACACTTATAAAAACAGCAGCAAATCCTGACACAGTTAATATAATCCCCACAGTTCTTTTGCCTTCCTGGCTTTGTAATTCAGGGGGGAACAATGCATTGTCAAAGTAGCCATAATTAAGTATAAGACAGACTCCAGTGGACAGCATGATGACCCCCATGAGGAACATGAAGACCCCCACCACACACAGGCAGCACTGGGTGGAGCTGGAGTGCATCCTGGGCATCTGCAACCAGAACAGAGGATACATTAAAAGAAGCAGGTAGTAATATCATGAACACAATAGTAACATTTGTCAGGAAACAAGCTCTCTGCTAAATATAAACCACCTATAGTGGTAAGTAATTGATTATATATAGACTTCAATAGATAAATAGTACCATTGTGTGTATTGATGGCCAGTATCAACCAATAAATACTTTATTCTCTTTACCTAGTAATATTCTGTGTGTTTTGATGCATAATTCAAATAATGCTAACTACATACATATATACCCTTATTTTTTAAAACTTAAAATAATGTTCATAATGTTAACCTACTCGACATTTGATTTGTGCACTGAACATTTTTTAAAGATCATATATATGTTTAGAGGAGCTTTGTGTTGCAGTATGAACTACATTTATTGATTCCGCTGAGAAATAATAATCAACCTTTATATTGACTTTGCACGGCTGCAGCATTAACCATCGCCCATGGACATATATGTACTTTAATGTGTTCGCACAAAATCAAGTATATTTCTAGAAAAACATCATCATTTATTTATGCATAGGCAGGAAAAATTCACAAGAAATAACGCTTTTTAATCAGGTAATTCAAACAGTAAAAACAAGTTTACAAATAAAGATAATTGTTTGCCAAAAGCACATCACATGCCATAAAACTGTCAAAATATTAAGAATGTTATGTATATCATGAACCAGAATAAGAATGAGATTTCACAACATGTACAGTAGGGCTGTATCAATATATCGATATATCGATACGTATCGATATTCAAGAAAAATATCGTATTGAAAAGTAACTTCCAATACGTATCGGACAGACATTTTTTCTTCAAATTCTGTTTAAATGATGGGAATTTCAATCACCAAAGATTATATTTTACTTTTTTGAATTAAAACCTTCAAAAATTATATAATTTTTTAAGGAAATAAAAAAGTTTTTATAATTATTACAAAATACATAGACAAATTTTTTTGAACATGTTGATTTTACTGTCATCAAAAGTTTGAATTGAAGTGTTATTTTTAAAGACAATGAGACAAGTACTTTAAAATGGGTAATAAAACACTTAATTATTATGAAATGTATGCATTAAAATGATTTAGAAGCCTTTTCTGATGGACTTGTTTCAGAATCCAATATATCGCATATCGCTTTAAAAAATATTGTATCGTATCGTATCGAAATTTTTGGCTCAATACACAGCCCTAATGTACAGAGAAAATGCGCACTTTAATAAACAAATTTTATCCTGATGGCTTATGCATACCGGTAAATGTGAAAAATACCCCCAAACACTATTGAATAAAGGTCGCAATAGTTGTACTTTAGTGATATTCAATAGCAAAACCTTTCCCACCAAGTTCCTTCATTCCTAATTTATATGCATAATAAATCATAATTCAAGGAGGAAAAAAATGACCCATTGTGACTTTGTTTTCTTTGGTGTAAAACATTCCTTGAAAACATTATTATGAAATGTGATGCACAATGTGTCAGATAAAATTACATCACCTCATGACAAGCCTTTTCAGAGCAGATGCGTAAAAAATATTTTAAAGGTATTTTGTTTAGTTACCATGTTTACACTTTTTTAACCAGAATACTGATTAATATTTCAAGATGAGCAGTTCTAATAATGAAATGGATTGCATAATTACATTTGTTCTCCTGAGGTTCAAAGGAAAAACCTCATGTAATATGTAATGTGTCTCAGTCTTTTTCAATTACATTTCTGATACTGACCTACATTTATTTACTTGAAAATTTGGTTCACACTTTTATAAGGAACTTACTGTTAGGTTATTTCTCAGTTTCCTCATACCATACTCCTAACTACCACATGTCATTGTTAGTTTCTCTCTTGGGCAATTTAAACTACCAAGTAGCTAAATTGCACAATATTGATCCCCTAAACTTCAAAGTGAAAATTCTCTATACAATGAGGTATTTTGCCAACTCTTACACAACTTCCACAAAATTATTTTTTTTTTCTGTAATAAATGCAGACAACAATACTCGTATTACAAAATGTCATCTGTGCAATTTTGCAAGACATGAAAAACTTGTTTTATGGTTTTTTTAACACCACCAATTCATATATAAAGTCTTAATTCTCTTCAATATTCAGGAAAAAAGTAGCATGTTGAATTCAGTGCTATATATTTTTAGTTTAAGGAATTCAATGTCATGTGTGATCATGTTCTGCTTTGATTTCCTCCACCAGTTCCACTTCCTCTTTAGTTCCATATTATAACCCATATATCATAACAGAGATTATTCGGAAATCATGTCTCTGTTTTGATTTCAGGAATAATTAAACGGGTTAAATAAGTCATACGCTGTACACACTTAATGCTTCGCTGGTTTGGGATTATTTCGGATCTGAAATCAAACAAAGCTGGACCTGTGCGTCCAAGACAGTGTACGTCAATAGCTTCACAACAGGACAGGGCACAGATTTTTTTTTTAAATCCTTCATTTAATTCTATACATTTTAATGAAGGGCAAGTCTTAACTTGAATATTTTGGATTTAGTGGGATTTAACTGGCTTTAATTGAAGCTGACAATTTATGTAATTAAGAATTTTGTTTTTATTTACAACTTTTTTTTCAGTAACAAAGTTTACATTTTAGTGGATTAACTTCTTTATCATAATTTTTTTTTTTTTTTTTTTAAAGGTTAATATAGTCTACTTCAATGTTTTAAATGCATCATAGATAATTACTGGTGAATAATAACTACTAGTGAATACAAAATATAGTGGACCGAAAACTTTTGTATTAAATAATTTTTGCCTTGGACTTCACTGATGTTATAAAACATAATAATTATATAATTCTTAAATTTTTTCAGTCTTCAATTTTCCATCATTCCAACATGTCCCAATGTTCTGCCTTTTTCTTTTATCATTAATTCATATTCTTGATAATTAATTTTAAAATAATCCCATTGTTTGTCTCATTATTTTCTTTTTAATTCAGCTGTAATATGAAAAGGACACATGGAAATTATAACAACTAACAATGCTTATTTTAAACATATATACTCAAGAAATTCCAATAAGCTGATATACAATCTTGTATATGACTATAAGAGTAATTGAGAAAAATTCTATGATCATGATAATACTCACGATGATGATTGCTAAAGGTTGAGGGAAAAAACTTTCTCTCCCTTATTTATCAAAAAGGGTGTCAAAAAAGAAAGCTAAATAATATTATATAATTATAAATCCTTTAAAAATATATATAACAATTCTTACTAGTATGTACATGTCTCTGAAGGAAACACTGTCTGAATATTTAAATAAATATATTATGTTATTTTTGACAAAAATAGTTATTGGTGGAAGCTAACTGTTTAGGCGATTGAGCCATCTGCCTATAACAAATGAAATGGGATTTACATTAGCCTTGGTTTAATTTCATAAAACCTTATATTATTAATGCTTTTTAAAAATTATTTACCGATAATGCGATAAATAAAAAAAATAAAATATTTTATATTGTTTGCTTATCAATTTTTGCATAGTTATTGGTGACTCACGGAAGCCATATCTGTTTACATGTATACAAACAATGGGGCAGTGTCCCTTTGACAGTATTAGACTAAAAAAACACCTATATAATTATTTTAATTGATATTTTATTAATTGTTAATCATTGTTAATCATGTAAAGGCCTATAACCTATAAAAATGGAATTTTTCATTTTTTATTTTTAATAAATATAAATGGTTTGCGTTTATTACAAACTTATATTTTTATTAACATATATCGCAGCTTGTAAAATTATTAATGATTTTAGGGTTTTAAAAAAAAATCAACACTTAATCACTAGCACCTATATTATTTTTTTTTATTACACACTTAGAAAAAACAGGTTTTTTGCATATGCTGGCATGCTAAGTTTATTGCTATTCAAATGTATATTTATGCAGATTTACAACATTTTAAACCAGAATAAAATTTTCATTTTTGCATTGAAATAAATTTACATGTATGTAAGAAGTCCATGCATGATTATTTACATTATTTTCTTCTCAGTATTTTATTACTAAGATATTTTATCCCTTTTCCAATCACATCCTGCAGTCTCGTATATCCTGTTTTGGTAATATATTATTCTCTATATATATACATATTAATCAATTATTCCTGTTTTTGGCATAACAGCAAGCCCAAGTTTGTTATGCATCATGATATAAACTTTGTGGGGATCAAATCTCCTTAATAAATGCAAGGGTTGTGTTTACACAACACACTTATAGGGTATGCAATTTTTTTTTTTTTGAAAAAATTTTTTTTGCTTCTTTAATCAAAACGTGTATAGAAGCAACATTAATGACAAAAGAAATTGTGTTTTCAAGCATTTCTGTGACTTAACTTATAATAGAAAGGTGACCCAAACTTCTTTCTGTCTTGAAAAGCTTGCAAAGTTGGAGGCTATAATTCCCTAAATCTTGCACATCACGGGACACAAGCATTAAAACAATATTTAGGGTCGGCACTATAAATTAGGGTCGGTCGGGAAAGCGGAAACAAACATATTTTTTTTCTAGGCCTTATGCAGATTTACAACATTTCAAACCAAAATAAAATTTTCATTTTCGCGCAGTATATTTACAACACATTTAGGATATTATATCCTAAGCAGCCTCTTATACATGTATCCTGTTTTGGTAATTTAGTCCTAACCTGTCATAACAGCAATGACATCATGATATAGGTCCTGAATTGTGTTTACACAACACACATGCATTATGACTGTGTATTAAAACTCCCTAACCTGCAGTGAAATTCTTCAAAATCCCACTTGTCAACATCTCATTTTCAACTAAGGACTCGAATATATTCGTAAAAAAGTCAATGTCATGTGTCATTTTCCATCTTTCTCCCTAAACTTATTGATAAAGTAATTGAATTGATTAACAGAGATGAAATTGTTCTTCAATTAACAAACGAATTCAGGTGCATTTCAACGAATGACAAATCGATCTTTTTCTACCCAGAACAGATCGGCCATTTTCTCGAAATCTGAAATCCATGACAGCGCATAGTTTGCCAGAGAAACAAAGATGTAATAATTTTCTAGTTCTCAAATTTAAACTTTACCTGAATGATGGTCAGAAGACTCATCTTTAACCTCTTACTGAACGTTAAATTGTTCTCCCTCTCCATGTTTCGTTCACATGCCTATCTAAGCGACCACGAGAGGAAGTCAACAACACACAACATTGACCCTCTACTGCGGGTCTGACTATTTACCCAATCGATACACTAAAGTAGTGGCTTGGAATTTAAATAACCAAGCGTAGCATTTTATTGCAATAATTCGTCTAGGTAGTGTTGATACTGTTTGAAAAGTTTTTTTTACATTTGTATTTCATTCATATATCCATATGATAATCATGCCCATATTTTGTTTTACGGCACAGGGCTTTTCAAAAAGTAAAACAAAATAATACTAAACATTGAAACTGTGCGACCTTGAAAAATTTTGTCAGTACTACTAAGCTAGTATTAATTCAAAAAAATATATTTACACTTTAAGCCCTCTTAAGACCTCTTTGTCCTCGGCTTTTAAAAGTAGTGGATATAAATATGAGTCCATCTGCCCTCCGTCTATCTGCCTATGTGTTGATCAAACGTAGCTGCAGATCTGTAGCTCTCCGAAAAAAAAATATTGATAGACGGTCTATCAATTTATTTTTTTCGGAGAGCTACAGATCTGCAGCTAGATCAAACTCTGATGTCTGGCTGATAAATCAAAATGATTGTTGTTTAACGTCCCTCTCGGGAATTTTTCACGCACATGGAGACGCCACCATTTGCCGATGGAGAGTTAGAAATGTTGTCCTATACTCGACACTCAGGGTCATTGACCAGTAAAGATCTTTTTTTGTGCCAGTACGTACCAACTGCGACACGGGGGACCTCGATTTATACCTTCTCATCCGAAGGACCTGTCTCCACGTCCCACAGTGGGATTCGAACCCGTGTAAGGATCGACTCCTTACTTCGCGACTCGAGAGCAATCCCGCTAACCAATGCGCCACGGGCGACCAAAAACACCCTTTAGCTTTTAATGCAATGAAATCCCCCCAGCCGAGTGATCCTCAAGTTTGAGTTGTCAATAAAATATTAAATATACCAAGGGAACTGGTGGGTCTGTATGATCTAAAGAACTCAATAGAATTCAGGATCGAAAGGTCAAAGGTCAATATATTACTGAGAAATTCAAATACCGGTGTTGAAAAATTGTTTTCGAGATGATGAATTTAGCTTCCTTTCATCTTTTCAATGAAAGTCACAGTGACAAAAAAGCTATATATTTACATGTATTTGAGTTCAAAGTTCAAGGTAAGAAATTTACACACTGCAAGAAATGACTTCCAGGTGTTTATTATTTCTTTATCATTGCCATTTTATTTCAGAACTCCTAATGCTATCAAGAGGACCCCTGTTGAATTAAGGGTAAAATTTCAAGGTAAAACTATAACATCTGGCAAAAAATGTTTTCCTTGACCAACTTACATGTACGACTGCGACCACAATTTATTTATCGTATCTTGTTTTTTTTTTCTTTCATTATTTTGAAAATTTATATCCTTTAGTCATTATGAGTTTAAAAAAAGAACCCTGTAGTGCATGAGATTGAAAATCAAGGTTAGAAATCATATAGTGCATTTTCATATGATAACTTTAGATCTCTGTAAGCTTTTGCAAATATATGGAACTTCATGAATTTCTTCCACTTCTCAAAGATCGATCTCTATTTATAATATTTAGGCCATACTCGGAAGGGCCAAGGTTAATCTTCATTTTTTATTCTTATTAATCTGTATTTTCAGGTATTCCAACCTCTCTTTTCCTTCAGCGGGACAAACAAATTCTCTGAATTATTTTGCTCGTTAAGAAGAAATTGTTACATCGAAAACCCACCCTGAAAATACTAGTTACCCACGTAAACATGTACTTTTTGATGTAATTGAAACCGAAGACCTCGGCGAATTGAAGTAGATAAGATCGATTTCATTTTTTTTTAAACACCATGGTGACCAATATCACTAATTAAAATGGGCAAATCTAGTTTTATAATTGGTAAACTTGGTAACTATGGTGTAAATTAGAAATTTGTTAAAAAGTAAACTACAGTTAACGTTTCGTTAACTAAACATTAACTTTCCTATGGTTTCAAAAAAAAAAAAACAAACAAAACAAACAAACAAACACACAAAAAGACATGAATACTGTACGTGTAGAATAAATTTCAATGTGAAAAGGGATATACACTATCGTTTGTAAACTTCAGTTGATTACTTCCTATCGTTCAAGAAAGGAAGAAATATATCATATGCCCATATGCATATTCACTACTTACATGTAGATACCTTTTCAGAGTTTTATCAAGAAGAGCGAATTTTACCCAGAATGAACCGTAATTTTTGGTACAAGCAGCATATTGCAGCATATGTCGAATATTTGAGCAAGGTAATTCTTTTTACTAATATCAATTATAGGACCAATTTGACACAATATGCGTTGGGAAATCAATATTTTGCCAAAGGATTTCAAGATATAGATAAAATTAAAAAATAAACGTGATAAGAGCCACACGTTGTCATGGTTACGGAGAATTTAATAGTTTTTTAAATGATTTTTATCGTCTGTCAAGTATCGATGGAGCATGCGCTCTTTTACACTTGTTTGCAGATTTTATTAGATTTCAGTTTCTTCGAAACTGACATGTTTTATATCGAATTACATAAAATCGAAGTACTGGTGAGAGCCTTTACCGTGACCAAATACATGACACGTGTATATGCTAGAACTCAGTAGAAACGGTCGTTTAACCATCATCTCAATCCAAGGTTCGGAATCCACTCATACATGTAGCTCTCTCCAAGACTTGTTCCTACACTTTTTTCCCTTGGTCTGCGATGTCTTTCAATATTAACAAGCATTTATCAAGCTTTTGTATTCGGTTTCATTTTAATGTAAGGAGAGTCGCCAAGATAAGTAACGACTTTCATATTTCTCCTAGTTCCTTTAACTATTTTTGATTTAAAAAGCCCCGAAAATCCGCAAAACAAACATTCTACAGTTATTTAAAAAGTTTCGAATTCAATCTATTCAACCATTAATCACGATTTTAAGCTAAATAAACTCGCTGGTTTACATATCACTCTTGCTTCCTGACTTCTTGAACATCCTTTTCTATGAATATAAAACTCTAAACCCCCGGTAAAGGACAAAAGAATGTATCCGTCCCTTTGTCACATTAAAGTTTTGCAATTAAGAAAAACCAAGCTTTTTATAAAAATACACACCTCTCATGATCTTTTGCGATCTTTACATAGGCACAACGGTAATCTTTATCATCAACATTTTTGCATTCAAAAACCTTATTTTCTTTACCACTTTATACAAATATAGGGATATTCGCACATGTGATAAAGAAGAAAAATCTTGTGTATGACTTCTCCAAGAAGGCTAAGGAGACGTTACGTAAAGAAGTAATTAAATGGCACTTAGGTGTTTAACCAAAGAAGGAAGGCTAAATTGGCAATGTCCATCAAAATAGAACGTTATAGTCATATATCGACATTAAATAGTGCAAAAATAGTAATGAAGCAATATATGCTACTAATTTTGGTTAGAATTCACTTCCTTTCGTTCATCGACGTCATCAGAATAATGGTGGGTAACCTAATTATTTACGTAATCAGAGTTTTGAAAATGTATCTTTATGCACAAAAAAACCGAAAAAAGCATCTCTTATTTTAAGCATCAATGTAATATCAATTTAATGTCCAATAACTAAGAGTGGAATTGTCATTGTTTTCCAAATGCTTATGTTAAACAGCTCGGGGAGGTAGAGGCATTTTTCAACTGTTACATAAAACGATAGATCTGGTATTGTGAATCAAAAATTAAAGTACGTAGGATTTCATAACAACTAGAAGTCATACTAATTCTCATGATCATGAAATATGCAACAATTTTGCAAGTTATGTAGTCATGCAATCAGATTTTTATTCGGAACAAATTAATTTGGTATTCATTTTGTATCTATAATGGATGTGTTTTGTATTCAATCAGATTTTGATACGAAACAGAGTTGATTGGTAGCCATTCCCATTTTATATCTAACAGATTTGTTTTGTATTCCATCAAAATTTCCATATACGAAACAGACGAATGGGCTCTCAATGAAGACATTAGTGTATGCAACAATTAATGGCGCCCATCTTTCATATTCTAAGCAGCGTAGGTGGAGTAGGGATTTTCTCTTTTAAGGAAGCTCAAAAAGAAACTGACCACAGAAGAGTTCCAATTTCGTGGTAGTTTTGATATGCAGTTAAGAGTAATCTATCCTTGATATATAATATATAAACGGAAACATACAGAAAATGCCATTATTTTGAAAAATATATAGATTAATCTATTCTTAACATAATTATATGTATATATATTATACTTGAAAAAAAATATTTCCATGTATTTTCCTCATGTAAGTATACAACGACAATTTCCGTTTAATTAATAGTACTTCATTGTCCTTGATTATTTGACCGTTAGAAATAACGTAGATCTATACCCTATGTAGAAAATGAACTGGATAAACGTGATATGTACATCTTTAAATGATACAATTTTTAAAATAAATTCATTTGTCATTAGAGTTCCTAAATGTATAGTAATTAAAAGTCTGCCAACTTTTAAACATATACTAAACGAGACCTCACAGTGCTTATATCAAAGACAGAGAATGTCTTTCTTATGATATTTTGCCAATATTTTGTAGTTCATTTTCTCATGGATGAGCAGTTTAGGAAATCGATAAAAATTTAAATCGCAATGATTTTAAAATTATATGACTTTAAAGTATCGAGGCCGAGGACTTTTTTTTCTAATGTGAAGGTTTATTGTTTTCCCACCTATATCTTTACTTGTGTGAGTTCAATAACTGGGCCATTCAATCAACCAAGAAAGCCGGAAAGTAAAGTGCTGAACCAATTAAAACTGATTTTAAATTCCACCAAGGTTGTATTTGGCTACTTTCTCATACATGCACATTTTTAAATTAAAAGAACATCAGCTTTTACAACTTAAATTTGAGCATATTAATTTTATTTGCATGCTTATAACATGTAAGAATTTTCATAAACTTATATTATTTCCTGGGTATAATTCTATTGCATTTTTAATTGCACACGATTTAATGAAATCAGTAATCAGATGAATCATGACTCATTCAAAACACGTCTTTTTTCGAAATGATTTATTCTTTAAAGATTTATGCTGACCACAGAGTTTTCAGCATAGTCAGTCCCTACTCAGCTAAACTATATTACTTGTAAAAAGTTTCCTTAACAAAAATAGTCTTATCTATAGTTTTTAATTCTTTGAAAATTAGTTCCACTTTTTAAAAAATTAAATTAGCTTCAAAATCGACGATTTTCATTTCAAATCAATTTTAGGCAATAAAAATAAAATTATACACATTTATTTAGCTATAGAAATATCAAGCTACATAAAACTAAAACCTGGAATAACGTTCATTAGCGACGTTAAGGTTCAGCGACTCATTTAAACACAGTCCTGAGTCTGAAATACGACCCTCTGACTTTATGCATGAATAATGAATCCCTTGTCACGAAAATGCTATCAATTTCAGTAGTTTGTTAAATGTATATTTTAGCTTGTACACATATGTCAATATCGGCGATCGGAAATTTCAAAAGTTGTATAAATACAACGGTCTTTTATGAACAAGTGGCAATGATCCAATATATTCTTTGTCTGTTTTGTCAATTTTAAGAAATCATTCTCAATTCAAATGCTGATTTCAAATAAATGAAAAGAATTCATAAGTTAAAGATTTTCTTATTATACAAACACAACACTGAAAAATGTAGAAGTTGGTTTGTTTAGCTGTGGCCTTTATTTTTTTAAAGTGGTAAACTTTTTTTTAGGTATTAATCTCCATATAACATAGAGAAAAAAATATGACAAAACGATGCCTTTATCAATTTTAAATGAAGGATTAGTTTGTACGAGTAGTTGTATTCAAGAAAACGAACACAGAGCTAAACAGGTTCGAAATTATTACATATACTAGTATGTCAGACTATTATAACTTTGAATTGTACATGTAATAGCAATCTATGTTGTACGATTATGAAACACATTATGTATACCATAACTAGAACTAAATTTCAAGAGGTTCGCAAGTGGAAATAAAGAAGCCGGAAGAAGATTTAGGCAGGCCATATTAGCTGCATTAATGTAGCCCTCTCCTTTTTTTTTGGGGGGGGGGGGGGGGGCTTTCCAGAAAACATCAGATTAAAAAAAAAATCGGATAGGGCTACATTATTACAGCTAGGCCATCTTCGCTAGCCAAAGGTTTTCGGTTTATGGAGAACGGAGTGGACCGAAAATCTTTGGCTAGCGAAAATGAAGAAACGCATGAAATATAAATTATGACCATATATTTTATGAGTGGATGATGAGAGCAGCTGGTTTGACTTACCCATTTTGCGAAGGCGGATTTCTGTGGAGTCTGAGACATTGAAAACTGGAAGGTTCGAGCATGCTTAAGGTCCTGCCATTCTTCCAAACCTTCAAGGGAATCAGACACACAGGAACGATAACAGTCTATTTAAACTTTTTAAAGTTTACACAACTTTCCAATGCTATCAATATTATACTGTTGACGAAAGGTGAGATTTATGATGAGGTTTTCCTGTACTGTCAGGTTTCTTATCGCCATAGGTAACCAAGTACCCTACAAATAAATATACTGTGTGCAATCAAAGACGTGGAGCCCTTTAAATTTGCACACCAATTTTTTTTTTCCAAAGCAAGAATTTCCATTCATTGAAATATTAGATAATGTTGCGTATTGATGATTTAAACGGCTAGATCACGTTTTGCTCCATTTAAGCGTGCCCTTAAATTAAAAAGAAAAACACTAGAGTTCTCTGTCGCCTAGGTCACTGGCCTATGATGTTTTAAATAAATATATATAAGTTCTGAATAATTGATCGAGGTACACACAAACTAGCTTCAAACACGCTTTGAGTATAAGGGTACTGAAAAGGGTTACCTTATGTCCTGACCTTTTCTCTGTTTTCAACCCGCCAATGGAATCTCAGACTAGGAAGACAGCTTCGCAGAACTTGACTGCAAATAAATCCAAATAAATTATTTCAATGTTTAAAAAAAAATCCAATTGAACACAATGAGGAATATTCTTCGATTTTTTACCTTTAACATAATAAGCAATGACAATGTCTTATTGTATAAAACTAGGAGACACCGTATTGTTATTCGCTGCGCCACATACCCGTTATATGGATCTATATATACCTATTAAATATTCACACGAAAACTAAAACTGCTGCCTTTGTAGAAGTGCATTGATTTTCGATACATAAATGATAAAATGACATGGCTTGAACTTGGAACGTCGAGACTTGAACCCCCTTTCCTTCTGTTGGGTGGCTTGTCTCGCAGACATGATGATAATCTGGATTTTTATATATAACAATCATTTGATTTATATTCAGTTTATTTGAACAAGGAATATCGATGAGAAAAATCCCTCCAGACTTAAGCTTGCTTATCGAATTTAAATAACTTCCGGTTACGTCCACCCTGATCAATCCATGCACTTGAAAACCCTTTTCACCGCTGAGCAAGGCTTTGAAGTAAAAACAGGTTGTTATTAAGATTTTGCACTCAAAATCATCAATATCTTTTAATCTGTTATTATGCATTAAATGGCACAGTTTGAAACGAAACATATGAAGATAACGAATAGAATTCAAGATCAAAAATCCATTACACGATACAAAATAGGAGCAGAGCAAACACGGACCTCCAAAACATCAGAGGTGGGATCATGTGCCATGGAGGAGTAAGCATGCCCTGCCGACTAAACGTTAAATTTCACAATAGTGCTGATCTTCTGGAAGAAAGATTTTGGTCACTTTCACGAATTTTAACATAAAAGAGCACAAGGTCATTCAATTAAATAATACTTATCTATAACAGTGAAGCATGACAAAATTAAAAGAAATTATTAATTTTAAAACATGTTTTTATAATAAATTATACGAATTTTGTAATTGCAAAAATTTCAGAGAAACCAGGTCGAACAGGCTTGGAATCTCCTTTGACAATTTTTGCCAAACTCTGACGATAATGCTGCATTGTGAATTTCTTGATTTGGACTAAAAACAAGATCTTAATCTAGAACCACTGTATTTTTTTTTGTCTTCAATTTTGTACGAAATGAAACATTAAAATAATTTGAGTTGTTGTATTTATATGCAAAATTTTAATAAATGAGAATTATATTTTTTCTAAAATGAAATATATATTTTAAAAAAAATCAAAAGAGTTTTTTTTTTATTCATAAACCACTGTATTTTTTTTTAGTTTTCAATGTTGTACGAAATCAAACATTAAAATAATTTCAGTTGTTGTATTTAAGTTTCTTATATGCAAAATCTTAATAAATAAGAATTTAAGTTTTCCTAAAATGAATTATATATAAATAAAAAAATCAAGAGTTTTTTTTTATTCATAAACTTTCCTTAATCAATAGGGACCGCCTTTTACCCCCTACCCCAACCTGTAATTCTTATTACAGAGAAAAAGGACAAAAAGCGATGCCTTCCTGGTGTTTGTTTAGCGCGATAATCCTTCCCAATTGTCGCATTCTTTACATTGATAATGGAAGATTTATAACCTTTGAAGTCTAAATCCGGTGTCACCTTTAGTCCTATATATACCATAAACTTTACAGCTGCCTCTTAATGACATTTCATGTTGCAATTCCCCTAAATACTAACTTGGTCGCATGCGTATAATACTACAAAAACAAGTTTAAATAAAACAATATTTATTCAGGGAAATGCATGAACTGGGCAACAGCAATAGCAACATGTACAGATGTATGGTTAAAGTTCGCGTTTTTCGCGGACAACTCTCATATACATGATATATATATATATATATATATATATATATATATATATATATATATATATATATATATATATATATATATATATATATATATATATATATTCCTTCCATAAGCTATTTTGACACAATCTAAGATGTTTTACCTATTGAAGTTTTCGTTAATTTTTTTTATTTGCGAATGTCATTGATACAATATATCCCATCATGCGGGATGTATACTATGTTGTACAATATGCTTTCAAAGTGATCAAACGGGAATTGATATTTTCTCCATTTTCTCAATTTATGACTATATTTCGCCAGAAAGCACAATTGCTCGTATTGCTCTGGCTTTCTCTCTATCTATCTCTCTCTCTGTGTGTGAGAGAGAGAGAGAGAGAGAGAGAGTTGGTTTGTTTGTTTGCGTCTAGTAAAGTCTATTTAATTCATTTTACACATTGTACACCCTTAACTTCCGTGTTGAAATAGGCTGTAAATCAATAAGACACCATGTATCATATATTTTCTATTTGATGAGGAGCAGGGGGATTAAACAAATGATCTATGGACATGTTACAAATGACATGGCATCAAATGTTTTAATAAATCTTAAGTCAACATCACTCGGTGCGCGTCTCCCTAAAATTGTCAAAATCAAGATAAATCGTGGCCTCTTCTTTGTAAAAAATTATTTTTCGCCAAGGGGGTGTTAATAAAAGGTTTCATTTCTATATTATGTCAGACGGGAGCTTTTGGAGGCTTGGTATTTTTGTTCGATACAAGAATAAACTTTAGGAATGATTGCACTTAAAGGCATGCGATTTTTGCGAGAGAATTAATTTTTTGTTATTTTATTAATTCTTATAGTAGCTGCAGGTCTGTAGCATTATGGTTTTATATATTTGTCTTTGACCATAACGCTACAGATCCCGTAATGCAAAAAAGGTGCAAATTTACGGGAATTTTTTTTTTTGGGGGAGGGGGGTCAATTACCTACCTTTCACTCCCTAATTCTAGACACATTCTGTAGCCAATATTTATATTTTGTCTACCTCCCAATCATTTATAGTTGTCTCTACAGGCAATAAACTCGCTTGAAGTGAATTTTCAGCAGTCTAACAAATAATTTTAGTCAAGCGAGTTTATCACTTGTAGAGACGACTATATTAAGGGTTGGGAGATAGATAAAATATACAGATTAGTTAAATAATGTGCCTAGAATTAGGGAGTGAAAGTTAGTTAATTGACCAATGCTGGAAAGTGGAGAAATTCTCCCCAAAAGTGCGCAAAAAATAATGCGCCGTAAATTGCACCTTTTTTGCATTACGGGATCTGTAGCGTTATGGTCAAAGACAAATATATAAAACCATAATGCTACAGATCTGCAGCTATTCTTATAGTAAATAACAATGACAAGAGATAGGATACAATGTCATTTTCAGCCAACAAGATACTGTATACAATGAATTTTCGCCCCATTCGCTCTACCCTCATTTGGGCGAATTTAAAACGGGGAGAATTCAAGGAATACATTATAATTTCTTAAACAACACCATGACCGGGCGAATTTAAAACGGGGCAAAAGGCGAACATAATACGGAATGAAAATAACCCTATATACAGTATCTGGAATGCAGGAGATCCTGCGGATTCGCAACCTGGCCCTCAAGGCGACTCACAGACCTGCTTCCTATTCAGCTGGCGCCTTTCTCACTTCGAACCCGGGTTCATCCTCTTTCATTTATATTTGGTTTGTAAGATTTACAACCATTTTCCTTACTTTAAAATACAGTTATAATTTACTTAAAGATTTACTACGGACAAAGCCATTTCACCTCTTACATCTTTATAATCACTGACCAATTTCGAAAGTAAATATGTACAGTCTTAAAAAGTAAATGAAAGTTTATTTCCAGGATTTCTTTTTAGAAACTCGCCCCTCCCTCCTCATGACGTTTGAACTATGTAGCATCCCAATTGCGTCAGAAGCCCAGAATCCATTCGCAGCCACGAATATGACGTCGATATCGATCATTGTTTGCCGAAGTTGGCAATCAAATCGAAAACAAGAACTCGCAGATTTTTTTTTTCCTTAACAATGTTCCAGTGGAGATTCTTTTATTTGTTCCTTTTTTTTTTTGGGGGGGGGGGGGTAGGGGGGATATGCTCGCTAACTACTGTCTGCAGGTTTTCCAATCGATATTTTCTGCAAAACTGTCGACAGGATAATTTCGTGCGCATTGATATGTCCAGTCTATAAATATAAAGAATGTAAAGGGAAAGTAGCAGCATGCTTATCAGAATAAATTTATTTCAAATTCTTCTTGAGGTGAATTTTGTTGTCGATGAAACATCTATAAATGGTTACTTACAATGCAAAAGTTGTAAGGTAGTTAAAGTCAAACGACACTTCAAGTTCATCCCATTTTATTGTGGAAAGATCCTGCAAATGATGGGACCAATAAGCAGATAAGGACTATGTCAAAAAGAAATTCCAGGTATTATTATTAATAAATATTTTAAAGTACCCACGTTGCCTATAATCAATGACCGTTTTACCAACAAAAAGTGTCGGGAACCCAAGAGGCTCATGCGGGCTTTGCGACCGAACATCGTCGGGGAAACAAGTCGAATTTCTACGATGATCTCTGGGCTACCTAACTTGGCAATAGGATTGGAGTGACCGACCATAGCCTCTGAGGTCTTCTTAGAATGCTGAGGTGTTGTCTTCTAAAATGCTTCTTTAAGTACTTTTCCAGCAGAGGACTTAACGTGGCCGATCGACCGCGGCTTTCAGAAGTCTTCCCTAACCTAGGAAGAGGAGAAGACAGTAAACGACATCCCCTGTAGGTTATTTTTTCCAGAGTGACTGATGTATCGCCAGGGTTGGTAGATCGAAAAAAAAACCTTCAATGGTACTTAGGCAACATCCTATTATTAACACTCGATCACCAAGGGAGCTCGCGGCCCTGAAAGATATCCTCATATCTCCCTTTGTAAGATGGAAATTCTTCAAAATCATAGGTCACTTTTAAATAATATTTCCAACAATCAAATTGAATTTGAATTACCAGGATTCTTAAACTATATGAAAATATTTACGAAGAAAGATTCATATAGGATTGCAGGAAAAGTTTTACCAAACCTTCTTATCTTCTCACGAAAATATTAAAACCAGTAAAAGAAAAACTTAGGTGCATCAGTATATTCGAGATTGGAGAAGCTGTGTAAATCAGATATAGATACTTAAAATATTCAAGGAACCTTTGGAAGTTTAAAATCACAAAATTTTACCCAAATCAATAACATCAAAACGCACGACTTTTCAACAAATTCATACCCACCATCGCCCACGATAAATTAAAGCTCAGGCTTTTTGACATGATAGTCAACTTTTTTTTTTTTTTTTTTTTTTTAAATGGAACCTTACTTACCTTATCATTGGTCATTTGCAATTATTTTGGTAAAACATTGTGACTGTACAAGCAAGTTGATATTTAAAAAAAAAGTTTGAGTTTCTGATCGACGAGATGTATGTAGTTTTGGAGAGCAGATCTTCCAACAATCTGTCTGAATTTTCAATTGTGACCAATCATAATTAGGCCTATAGAGCAGAATTTATTTAATATAAAGCTTATAAATTAAAAGAAAAGTCCTTCTGTGTGTATCAACGACGTATTTTTAATACTGAAAAAACAGGTGGTTATTTTTCGTTCCTTCCTTTCATACGTCGACCCGATACACTAGTACCCTAGTTAACTTGAAATAAAAGCTTCTACAATGCCTGAGAAATCTATTTCATATTTGGATATTTTACTAAAATATAAGGTTGATGGTAACCTACAACAAAATGTTTTGGTAAACGTCATTGGTTACAACAAAATGTTTTGGTAAACGTCATGGATTTAAATTTTCTATCTTCATCCTCCCTTACTTTTATACAGCAGTAAACTCTTATCACCCGTGGGTTATACCCCCCGGTTGATTTTATACATACGAAAATATTCTTGGAAGGAATAGTTTGCCTCTTTCAATTTTACACAAGCTATTGACAGAAAGTTGATGAAACAAGGATATAAACAATCTCGTTTAATGTCAACATTTGGCATTTGACTTTGTCAGCAAATACACTATAGGTCATTTAGACGAATGCTAATGACATTTTTCATTCAAATTAGGTCATTTTTTACAAACTGAATTGTCCTTGTATTTTTCCGTTTTTCCGATTATGACATGGATCACACGGAGGGAGTGATCGATAGACAGGGGATGCGTACTCCACCCTGGCACCTGATCCCACCTTTGATGATTTACAGGTCTATGTGTGCTCTGCTCCCTATTGCATTGTTTAGAAAGACTTCTGATTCTTCGGTAATTACCATATTTAACTTTCTTTTACTTCAGTTTATTAAAGATTGTGGGCTTTTTTTCAGTTCGGCTAAAACTTAGGAGAGAGGGAGGATGAATCATGACAGTGGTGTTAATTCGGCAAGAGAGACTATCTATCCATATAATTTTTTTAACCGGTATATTGTTTCATAATTTTATTGTGATACAAACTATTCATATACGTGTATAAGTCTTTCACAATCTAAAGCTGTGATTCATCGATATAGTTTGAAAATAAAAAAAAACCCTTACAAATATCCTCTTGTCGAACAACCTTATAATAAGGCTGTTCGACAAACCAATGGATATTTGTAAGGGTTTTTTTAAAAACTATATCGATGAATCATAGCTTGAGATTGTGAAAGATTCAGATATAGATGCTTGTGGAAAAAAATCCATACTGTATTCATGTACATTTTTCTTTCGGTAAAGTCCTGTTGCATATTAGATTGCATGTAATTTAGAATACATACCATTTAATTTACTTGGCATCATTGTTCAGTGTGCAAATTATTTTCGTCTTTCATCAAATCTTAATCAATCTATTCAAAAGTAGAAATTTCCTCTTTTTTTATACAATGGCAACAACCAGTGTTAGTTGGGAGCGTTGAACATATAGTCGTTAAATTAAAATAAAAAACACTTACCTTTTTTATTTCTCTTTAAGAAATGCACAAAGTGCCTTCATATGAAAAATGTCTCCACATGTCTTCACACACTGTCGTTAACATATCATAACGGTGTAAAAAAAAAATTATGCAACACTAAGATTGAACATACTTCAAAGTGCAGTCTCTCACCTAACCGTTAAAGTACCAGTGAAATATTATTATAAGAATCATAGAAAACGATGAAATCTGTTTTAATATTATCCATAACAATAAATTATATTGCTATGCAGTGGAGACCAATTCAGTTGATGAAGGTAAAAAACAGGATAAGACATTGATGTTATCAAAATGTTGTCAAAATTAAAATCGAAACAAGATGTGTTTGTGAAACACTGATGCCCCCCCCCCCCCCGTATGGCAACTTATGGCAAGGGTTGAATTCTTTCAAATGCATGTCAAACTCTAAAGGTCAAGGTCAAAAGGTCAAAAGCCCAAAGGAAGGTCTTGTTACAAGGAGCACACCCGCGAAACACGAAA
This sequence comes from Saccostrea cuccullata, assembly GCF_032062105.1. Classification (NCBI taxonomy): domain Eukaryota; kingdom Metazoa; phylum Mollusca; class Bivalvia; order Ostreida; family Ostreidae; genus Saccostrea; species Saccostrea cuccullata. Next base: position 512,072 of record NW_026935125.1, on the reverse strand, counting down.
GCCCTTGATTAAGATTGCTGTTCAAAAGCCATGACAAAGGTAAAAGCTTTTAAATCATGGGTCAAACTCTTAGGTCAAGGTAAAAAATATTCATACCAGGTCCTGCCACAATGAACACACATGCGAAAAAGGAAAGCCCTAGCTCCTACTGGTCAAAAGTTATGGGCAAGGTTAAAGTGTAGTATTTTTTTTGTAAAAGTTGGTCAAACGCCAAGGTCAAGGCCAAGAGGTCAAATCAAATTTGATGGAGCCGTAGAAAGGTCTTGTCACAGGGAATACACCCGTAAAATATGAAAGCCATAGCCTCACCTACTCAATAGTTATGGACTAGGTTAAAGTTGACAACAGACAGACAGACAAACATACAGGACGAAAACAATACACCCCCGGGATCTTTCGATCCAGGGGCATAATAAATAGTGAAAATAAACATAAAATATATCAATTTGGAGTATTGTGATCTATTTAATAGATGGACCACCTTGCTATTATCCTTCGGGATTTTTTCTGTCTTTTGATTAATTGTTATGAAGAACATGTTAAACTAGTCTAGCAGTGCAATACTGCGTAAACGATAGTGCAGACATAACAAAATTCCAAAAATTAGAATAAAAATAATTTAGAAGTTTGTAAGAATGTCAGTGTAAATTGAATACTAGTAACTAAAATTGATACTTCAGAAAAATTCGTATGATACATGTATGTGCTAAAAATAAAATGTGATTCAAACTAGATATTATACCGGTACGACGGCTGTACCAAAATTCCGTAGACTGAGCTCATGTCTTCTAAAGAAATTAATGTATCTTTTTAAAATTTTCTGGGTAAATAAAGCCTGTTCTTGGCAGATAAATTATGAAATTTTATCATGTTTGCTTGAAAACAAATCGAATTTTAAGATTTTGCTAATTATCGTTCGCTAACACCCCGAGCAATCTGCAACGAAAAAAACAAATGTCATAAATGTAAGTAACACGTTGGCACTCTTGTCTATTTCTTAGGCCTGTCTTTTTTTTTTTTTTAGTTTCAAAGGCGTCGGAAGCAAATCGAAAGTAGTGGGGGGGGGGGGGGGTAATTGAAAGTGTGGGGGTGCTAAAGCAATAACAAAAAGTAAACCCCAATTTTCATTGTATTTGCAAAAAAGTGGGGGGGGGGGGTTAGCAGCCCCCGGTTCCGACGCTTAAGAGTAAAATGTTCTGAAGATGACATTACTGAGTGCATGATTTTAGAAAAATATCACTTTTCCGTGAATTTGGAAAATTAAGAAAAAAAAACTCAGAGCGGGGGATTGTCCACACTTTGTGTGTGAAAGAGAGCATTACTCACAGTTAGGTCAGTTCGCTTTGACGCTATTAATAGAATGTATCGATTGACGAACCTTGCTTTTCATTGGGCGCACTTTGATCATTTGATCCTTGGTCACGTGTTCATTTTGGTGGGAATTTTTTGTTGTTCTTTCCACTGAATGTGCGTGTGTGATGTTTCCGTTGAATCCCTTGTGTGTGACATGGATTTTTAAATTTTTATCCCAGGTGAGTTGTCTTGAAATATATGCATTTTTGTTCCAATTAAAAGTGCAAGGTTGATAGTTTTTTTGTTCGAAACTTGTAAGACTGCGTTTATCAGCAATGTGAACACGTACAGGAGAGTTGGGCTAGCCTATGGTATGTTTCGATGATTTTTCCTTGTTTATCAATGTGAATACAGGAGAGTTGGGCAATGTTTCAATGATTTTCCCTTGTTTATCAGATGTTCGTCCTGGACGATGTGGTGAAATGGGAAATGCCCAGTTGACGGTATCTCTTCATTCGAGCAGCGGTCCCTAGAGAAATGTGTTTCTGCAGTCCTCAGCAGGTAAAATCACATGACAGTTACAAAGTGAACAAAATTGACACTGTTTAACTTTTATTATTTCTGTGACAGTTTCTCGGAATAGGGAGATAACAATGAGAAGTCAGGCGAAAAAATCAATTATAGTCAGAAGTCAGTGTTACAGTCACGACACTAGATTTGGCCACATACATAACATTGAATTAGCTATATTTCTTTCTTTGGCTTATCCAAAATACATA